>NC_053167.1:88900846-89200846 GCF_016835505.1 Polypterus senegalus | reverse complement strand
ATAGTAGGAACAAACTCCAGATAAGGCATCAGTCCGTCGCAGGGCCAATTCACCTAAACTGCATGTCTTTTGATGGTAGGAGGAACCAGAGAAAACCGATGTAGACACTAGGAGAAAATGCAAAGTCTATACACAACTCAAGACCTGAACCCTGGTCTCCTTACTGCAAGAAAGGCGCAACACTGAGCCATCATGCTGCCCAGCATTCATAGGGTATTTATCATAAAGCAATTCACCCTAGCTTAATTCTCATGTTGCATTTAAAAATTGTATCTAATATTTTTACTTTTGAATTTTAAACTCAACACTTAGTTAAACTGAACTTCATTCCCAATCTCCAGGTCCAACTGTAATGAATTTCCTGGATGTAAACATGGCAAGTAGAAGTTGCTTTAAATGTATGTGAATGAGTGAGATGCAAGTCAGTGGAGAAAGACACTTTCAAGATCACTGTTAATACACAATTCACCATTATTTCCTGTGTATATGTAACTTTTTTTAAACCAATTTATACAGAATATAAAAAGTATGATTTGTTCCAATACAATTAAAGGATTTTGCCATTTTCTCTAAAACTAAAATACTACTATCTATCTAAATCTTATCTAAACCTTTATCTAACCACGGCATGTGTAAAAAGGAACTGTACTTCTGCTTTCAGCTGCTCCAGTTAGGGGTTGGCACAGCAGATCATCTTTTTGCATTGTAAAGAGGAATTGTACAATCATTTTAAATACTACCCCTTGATTATTTGTGAACTATGCCAACACAGAAGAGTATCTCCATTTGGCAATGATTTTAGAGAAAAATGACACCTTATCTACTGTACATATAGTGTACACACACAGGTCCAGGAAAAAAAATGATAGCCCTAGTCAAATTATGTTATTTGTTGATATTTGAAGCGAAAATAGTAACTACAGCCTCAACAGCAAACTGTAAGAAAATTTAATGTACAGTTACAATTCATTTAATGAAGAAAAATGGGGGGAAAAAATAGTAACTATGGCATTTGCAAATGTTTGGGCAGCCTACTCAATCAGCATTTAGTAACATTCCCTTGGGTAAAAAACAAGCTTGTAAACATTTTTGTAGCCTGTTGAGTCCTTTATGTTTTTGTTTTGAAAATTTTCCCCAATCTTACATGCAGATCACTGTCAGTTGTGAGATACTTGTGACTGGCGAGAGCCATTCCAAAACCCTCACCTTGTGCTTCTTGAAGAACTCCATGGTATATTTTGAAGTGTGCTTTGGATTATCGTCTTGACCTCCATGATTCCCCTTAACTGTCATTTCTTAATGACATTTCAGAATGTGGAAATCACTAGCTTAAAGTATTCCCCCCGCTATGTGGGCAGTGACAAATCAAACTTTCCGAATCTCAGTGAGTTACTTAGAAGAGGCCATGTTTGCTAATTGTTGCACAATATTTGAAGAGTCAAATAATGTATTAGGCTCTGGGCTACCAATCAGCTGACAAATCCTAAAGGCAATTCTTAAGCAGACTTGCACCTCACGGGCTAAGCCAGACCAAACTAATGACCTAACGAATTCTGAAACCTTACAAATAAACGAAAGGGTGCCCAATCCTTTGCAAATTTGCCAAACATACTTTAGACATATTTTTCACCGATTCATCACATAAATCATAGTTGTACATTAACATTTTTATAAAATTGTTTTAGTGTGCTTGTTGTCAGTTGCGTTACTATATATTTTTATTATAAATCCAAAACGGCCTTGTAACCATTCTATACAGTACTTAAATTACATGAACATCAGTATTTAATTTAAACAGGAGTAGCTGCTTGCTATGAGAACATATACTATTAAGACATTCCTAAAACAACATGCCAGAGGGTTATCAGGATGTGAGATAAGGCATAATACAGTTATAACAGTCTTTAATTCAAAACTCCTGTAAATACCTATAATGCCAAATTGTTTACAGCACCAGAATGGATGATACTCACTCTGCATTAGGTGTACAACTAATACGCTATATGAATTCAATTATGAATAAAGGCATGAACATAAAAATTCAAATTTTGTAGGGTTTACGAATAAAAATAGGCAAATCCATTACTGAAACATGAAAATAAGAAAATGAGTGTCCTGTGTAAATAAGCAACATCAATACATTATCATCATGCGATGAACACACCGAGTTTTCACAATTTATAATTTTATTCCATTAAACTTGGAAAATGAGGCTAAGTGAACAACCCATTTTTGCACTGATAAAACATTCACTAGGTTACGAGTTCAAACACAGTTACTATCATGGAATATGATTAAATTATACCCAACAATGAATACTTAACATACAGAAATGACAGATACGGAATGTTGAAATAAAGAATAAAAAAAAAGAAACAAGAAAAAAAAAGTTGTTAACAGTTCTGTTCTGAAGGTGCTCAAGGAAATAGCGGAATACTATCTACTACCAATAAAGTGTACAAAGCCTACAGAATATTGTATTATGGCTGTGAAAATCACAAGTAAATTATCTTAGCACAAAGCTCCATCATTTGGATTGTTACTAAAGTCTATTTCTGGCAATTAAAAAAAACATTTTCCATGCTTGTCTAAAATTCAGGTATACTGAATATATTACTCAAATGAGTAAATAAAAAAAAGTGTTTTGGTTTAACTGACAACGTGAGCAATGCCATACAGGCATGCATATTTCTTACATTGAGAACAAAATCTATTTTAAAGAAGCAATGGTTTGGACATTCTGGCATAGGCATAAGTTTAAGAAGAGTCTTGATGCTGTTTGCATATTCTTGACACATTATCCACTCTGTGAATTATACCTAATAGTAAAGTTGGCTTTAGATTTATAGCAGTTTAGGAATCTAAACCACTACTTACACTACTTAATCATTCCTTTTGAGAAAATTTATAGAGAAAATATGTAAAGTATATTATGACTGTTAATTCTATTAATGGTGCAATTTATTTAATCTCTGTAAATATTTTAGCATTTGTTTTTTTGAAGTAAAAAAAAAAAACAAACAAACAAAAAAAAAAAACACAGCCCGAGGGGATGTGGAATGCAGTAAATGAGGATTTAAACAACTGAGCAGCAGTAATTTAAATGACATACTGGAGACACCTTTAGTCCACTAAGCAGATACTGTAGGGTAGTTTCAACTACAGGATGACTGCCAATTGTCCACAGTAACACATTTAAGTGTCTTCCACCAAATAACTGAAAAATATTCTGCTGCCAGAGTACCAAAATAGAACTATTTACGATGACTGGGTTTAAGTGGAAGCACAGAAAGATTTAAAAGAAGGAAGAGTAGAAGCAACAATGGAATATTTAAAGAAGGAAGGAAAAGCCCATAACTGGTGATCTATACAGATATCTAAAGGTAAAAGAGAGAAGGACATGTGGAAATTACTTTTATTCAGTCAGTTTCTAAAGGAACACTCTTCCTAAAAGACGGAAAGAACGATTCTGCCTGAACTGGAAGAAACAAGTTTCAAAATGTAAAATTAATTAATTCTCTCACTGATTCTAAAACTATTAGATAACATCTAACAGAACATTTTTGGCTATTGTATTTGTTCCAAATAATTCCTGCTTTAAGCAAATCTCTTATGTAAACATTTTCAATTTTCAAATACGTTTTAGCCGAAAAAAAAAAAAAAACCCAATATATCCCCTTTTCTTTTATAAATGGCAAAATAGACTTGTATAGAATTTTTTTAAATATGTGGTTTGGGGATAAGAACTAGATTCTTTAGTACTACAAGAAGAGCTCCATTCTTAATTAACAATAGATACATGCAAGAGGTGAACTAAAACTCATAATTATCATTGATGTAGAACTCACTCTTGGCATCTCCAGATTTTTTTTCCCTTTATAAAAGAAAAGAAAAGGAAAAAAAAAAACAAAACAAAACACACCAGCCAGCAACCCCACCAGGGCCAGTGGAAAGTAGAGTGCACTTCTTTATACATGTAAGAAGGGAGAGTAGGCAAAAGCCAAAAGCAATTTCATTTATGAATTACTCAAGTCTCAAAGTGATGAAAAGACACAAAGATGGAAAATAAAGGCATTCTAAATGTTAAAGAAATTAGAGGCACAGTCAGTGATCAATTTCAAACTTAGGATGTTTCATTAATCTATTCAATACAAGAAAATATCTTTCCACTGATCATATGCTACACCAATCTTTTTTCACAGCAACATGTTACAAAAATGTTTGTATGAGGCAAGTCTCGTCAATGAGACATAGAACTTATTAACAATAGATGGTCTCATTTCATAACACAACCTTGTTTATTTCCATTAACATGAATTATACTATAAGCCAATTACTGTTTAAAACAAAAAAGGAAACACGGGATTAGGTATATTTAAATTAAACATTATTTTTATGAAGTTTAAAAAAACAAACAAACAAAAAAATATTACTAAGTGTCCAAGGGTATAGATTTTCTTTTTCAGGAATGCAACCAACAAATAAGTTTGACAAACAGCAAAAACAAAAATGTCTCATTTGCACATATCCAATTTTGTGCTATGAAAAAAAAAAAAAAATGTAACTCAAAGCTCCAGCATAAAGTTAACTGACTAAAAGAGGAAAACTGGTAACTGACTCTGGAGCCATCTAGTTTAAATTCTGACTCTACTTAAGAGGAAGAAAAAATTCTACTTAAGAAAATATTCCAACCACTGTTTGTTTTGGATACACAAAAATGTAATACATTTAAAATATATATCTCTCTACTTGAATTTAAAATTGCAGCATTGAAAGAAATAATGTAAAACTAAGGAACATGTACATTTAAACTGATGAGGAGTTAAACAACTATTTAGAGCATATTTATTTTTCTGCATTGACTTCTTTAGGGGTTGAAGATGCAAAGTGGTTTCTGTATAGGTTTGTCCTTGTATGATGGTAAGAATGATGCAGAGTGTGAGCAATTCTCTGACATGTCTGTATGCCATATTACAACTAAAGTGATTTGCATGAAATATAAGGCAAAGCAAATCTGAGAGCTGCGTTATCAGCATAGCTTCACCTTTCATAGTATTGAAATAAAAAAAAATCACAATTTCATGTAAAAAGGTGCAACTTTTTTCCCCACCTCATAGTAAACAGAACCAAGAAAAAATTACTTCCAAACCATGTTGAACTTAAACACCGTGCTTGTTCAGTTTTGTCTTAAATGGCAACATTTGTTTCCTCACAGGCAGGTACATGCAGCAAAAAAAAAAAAAAAAAAAAAAGAGAAAATAAAGTGCACCATTAACATTATAACAGGTACTGTATACATGCATTATTAATCCTAAAATGAAATTTCATTTTATCTATGCACAGACACACATATTTAGGATGATTCGCTATAAAGAGACATAAATACAAAAAAAGAATTTAATGTTTTTGTTTTGTAGTATCATTCATGGTTTGCAATTATTTAAATAAATATTAACGTTTCAAAAATAAAACCAGTATAAAACTCATTGACGTGTGGTACTATTTTGTACATAGCTTCTCAAATACTAAATGAATCTGCTTTCAATCTTTTATAGCTGGTTAAAATTACACAGAAGACCATATAACTATAACTTACACAATCCTACACTTTTAAGTTACATTATGCCATCCTCTCAATACAGGGCTTCCCCCATAAGAAATATGGTTAATTATATAAATCTTGCAGTCATTCTGTATCTTTCACAATGCTCATGATTTTCCAATATATACTTTACCGATTAAAAACCAGAGCAGAAACAACTTAAAATGGACCCAGAACACCTATTATATTAGTTTCCAAATAAAATGCAAGCTTTTTGTTAAAATAGTTTGTCAAAATGTTCTGCAGAAATTTATATTTTTTGTAAATTGGAACAAAATTCCTAAATACTGCAACAGCACAATAGCACACTTTACAATATATTATTTACTTTTAAGATATTACACATTGGGTTACTTTTAGTTCTATCCTAACATGGTAATTTAGTCATCAGCAGTTGCTAACCATTCATACAGAAAGATGCTTCACACACTTGCTGAATAATATCTCATTTGAATTGTTTTGACTCCACCCAAATTACTCTAAATACACTCAGTTATAAGACCTAACGTGCTACATAAATGTACTGCAGAAATATACAAAAGGAGGATCTTTTAAATTTCCATTAAAAAAAAATCTATTAAATTTACTTCAATAAATAATCCACAGATCCACATCAAAAATGAATGGGCAATGTGTTTCCCCTGATGCAATTGTTATTTTTCAGAACAATTTACCAAATACCCCCCAACCCTGTGTAATACAATTGTGAAACCTAAGGGATGATTTCAATAGTTTCCTTCTTTTATTATTATCCTACAGTTTTGTAGCAATCACCTGTTAATACTTTTTAATACTATTTTTTGTTTTTCTTTTTACATTTTAAAATTTAATCTTAAGCATTTGGAGTCTACTTGGGCACCTTCGCAATTATTTTAGGAACAGACTGTAAATGAAAACTAAACGTGATTGTGCAAACACATTTTTCTGTTAAAGTATATGGTAATTATTTTGGTAATGAATAAAGAATCAATTGTTTAAGTTATCAATATTTTCTTAGCATGAGAAAATAATATATAAGGGGAGGTGTACTTAATGCTTATTATCCATAGAATACACTTTCACAACTTTAAGACAACAGAATACAAACACACTTTATCAACAATCTCACATCATGGTCATTATTTCAGAATTCCATCACTCTTCAACAAATGATGGGTTAAAAACCAGTCACAACGTGTTATGGAAAAAATTAACATTTAAATAAATATATACAATTAATTTGTCTATCATCTCCAGAGCTGTGAAATTTTCTGGAAGTCCTGTGAGCTGCATTTTCCCCAAAGTCTTCTAGTCTCCCATCTTCACTTTAGATGTCTGGGGAAGAAAAGACGATCAATTATTCGCTTGTATTCTATATTTTCTTTGTTTAAAATTAACCTTTTTCTGTAACCAATATTATGCAACTTTAATTACGCAATACACCCAAACCCCACACACAAAGTATATTTAGGGATATATGCAAGTTTATATATAAAACAAAGAGTAACAGAGATAAGAAAAATTCTGATATACAGCAGTAATAGGAGAGACATCCCCAATTTATTTTAAAGTTATGCAAAAATTTTAGTTTTTCTATGTTAAATGCTTTTAAAAGCATACCTTCATTGATCAAAATGAATGAAATGTTTCTCAGATTCAGCTATACTGAAGAGAGAACTATGTTTTTCAACAGTACAAAGAAAATAAAAATACATAAAAAACCTTCCAGCTATCTGTTAAAATGCAAGACAAAGGCTGCTAAATAATTAGCCGGTAGAAAAGAAACATTTGGTCCATACAGGCACCTTCACCTTCAAAAACATTTTTTGTCTTACATGTTATTTTCAAAGGGGGCAATTACAGAAAAAAAAGAGGAAAACCAAAGCAAGCAAAAAAAAAAAAAAAAAAAAAAAGATGTCATCTCCTAAAACTTAAATATAAAAATGTCCAGTTTCACAGCCCATTTTCTAAAACAAAATGAACTATCATATCAAACTGGGGAGCTAAGTAAACATCTTATTGTTAATTGATGTCTGTATTTACATTACCACATGACAATTTAATAAATCAATTAAAATTACCTGTAAAATTGCAACAATGACACCGAATAAGCCAATGGCACTTCCAAAGATTTCCACAATGAGAATTTTTACAAAAAGGCTGGCATTTTGAGCATCAGCAAGTGCAGCTCCACTTCCAACAATACCCACACAAACCCCACAGAAAAGGTTGGAGAAGCCCACTGTTAAGCCAGCACCAAACATAGAATACCCTGTAATTAAAACAGAACATTTTTTTTTAGAATATATTAAAAAAAGTAACTGCTCATGCAGAACTAATATTTTTTCTTTGCCCGCTAACACTTATTGTTGTCTGGTTGGCAAATGTTTTAGAAGATAACTACTTATATGAAAGATTCATCCAACATGCATTTTATGTAATATTCAAATACAGAAACAACTAACTCAATAATATGTCACAAGACTGAAATAAGAAGACACAGTTTGCTATTATATTAAAATTAGTTTCAGCAGATAGCAATGCACAAAATTTCAACACCCCACGCCAATATTTTCAAATTTATTATTTTTACAGTGTCTGCAAATGTTTAGTACTCTGATTGATTGATTCATTTACCAATCAAGGCTTTACTGTAATACTAGCCATGTTACCCGACTTTGGGGCCTGCTGTCTTATGAAATTTTGTGGGCAGTTTTAGTGCTGCCAGTTAATCAGTGTGCTGTTTCACTTGTAAATATGAATATGTGTTGGGTGTTAAACCTACAGTGTCCGTGTTCGGGCCGGCTTCCACACTATATATACAGTTTAGGGGGTACACCTGTTTCCCCACCTTGGGTGTTACAACAGGACATGAAACATATCTAACTTTTGTAAGTACACTGCAAGGAATGAGCACGCGGAATTGCAGCTTCCTACCTATATGGAAAGTGGGAGAATTAGTGATGAGTCAGTGAGGACTTTGCCTTTTATATGTATAGATTTACACCTGCCAGTAAAGTTAATGTCAACCATGCAGAATGGTGCATGTTGCTCCAGTCACTTAAATCAATGTGAGAATATACTGATTATCAGAATTTGGAGAAGAACTGGTGACTTATTTTAAAGGATTAACAACACCTATGAAAATAGAAAATTACATTGACCAATATTAAAATACATCATTTGAATGTCTTTCTATATTAAGAAATCATCTCTTTTGTTATTTATTTTGATTAGTCCTTCATACAGATTCACCATATTTTATTTCATAAACTAAGATGTTAATGGTTTACCAAAGTAAAACAAAAATGAGTAGCTATTAAGTCTGCCTATTAGTAGCTAGAAAGTTTAACTGTTGATGTGTCCAGATTAATTTCTACTTTACTTTTTTTACACAATAAACCCTACCACACAACCCCCCAAAAATTGAAACAATGAATTGAAGTTGTCTTCTTTATTTTCTTTCAACAGGCTTTTAAAATGCCTTAAAAGACTAAATATTTTTATTCATCATTTCAATATTTTATATATACTAGGGGGCTTCGCCTCCTGCTCTCTGCGTTTTGCCAACCCCCGTTTTTGTTTTTCTGGATACACACTTAAGATTTTTTTTTTCTTTGAATTGTTGCTATTTCATTTTTATTTCAGAACTTCTGTAAAAACAATATTTGGAATCTTTGAGTCCCAATGTGCTAAATCTTTTTAATGAGGTCAGTTAAATGTGTTTTTAATGACTTTGTACCATAATGTAGGATACGTTTTTCTGTTTGGAATTTTAGGATTTTTTTAGTGCATCCGGAAAATATCACAGCGCATCACTTTTTCCACATTTTGTTATGTTACAGCCTTATTCCAAAATTGATTAAATTCATTTTTTTCCTCAGAATTCTACACACAATACCCCATAATGACAACGTGAAAAAGTTTGCTTGAGATTTTTGCAAATATATTAAAAATAAAAAAATTGAGAAAGCACATGTAAATAAGTATTCACAGCCTTTGCCATGAAGCTCAAAGTTGAGCTCAGGGTGCATCCTGTTTCCCCTGATCATCCTTGAGATGTTTCAGCAGCTTAATTGGAGTCCACCTGTGGCAAATTCAGTTGATTGGACATGATTTGGAAAGGCACACACTTGTCTATATAAGGTCCCACAGTTGACAGTTCATGTCAGAGCACAAACCAAGCATGAAGTCAAAGGAATTGTCTGTGGACCTCCAAGACAGGATTGTCTCGAGGCACAAAGCTGGGGAATGTTACAGAGAAATTTCTGCTGCTTTGAAGGTCCCAATAAGCACAGTGGCCTCCATCATCTGTAAGTGGAAGAAGTTCGAAATCCTAGAACTTCTCTAATCCTCTTCCTAGAGCTGGCCGGCCATCTAAACTGAGCGATTGGGGGAGAAGGGCCTTAGTCAGGGAGGTGACCAAGAACCCGATGGTCACTCTGTGGAGAGAGGAGAACCTGCCAGAAGGACAACCATCTCTGCAGCAATCCACCAATCAGGCCTGTATGGTAGAGTGGCCAGATGGAAGCCACTCCTTAGTAAAAGGCACATGGCAGCTCACCTGGAGTTTGCCAAAAAGGCACCTGAAGGACTCTCAGACGATGAGAAATAAAATTCTCTGGTCTAATGAGACAAAGATTGAACTCTTTGGTGTGAATACCAAGCGTCACGTTTGGAGGAAACCAGGCACCGCTCATCACCAGGCCAATACCATCCCTACAGTGAAGCATGGTGGTGGCAGCATCATGCTGTGGGGATGTTTTTCAGCAGCAGGAACTGGGAGACTAGTCAGGATAAAGGGAAAGATGACTGCAGCAATGTACAGAGACATCCTGGATGAAAACCTGCTCCAGAGAGCTCTTGACCTCAGACTGGGGCGACGGTTCATCTTTCAGCAGGACAACGACCCTAAGCACACAGCCAAGATATCAAAGGAGTGGCTTCAGGACAACTCTGTGAATGTCCTTGAGTGGCCCAGCCAGAGCCCAGACTTGAATCCGATTGAACATCTCTGGAGAGATCTTAAAATGGCTGTGCACCGACGCTTCCCATCCAACCTGATGGAGCTTGAGAGGCGCTGCAAAGAGGAACAGGCGAAACTGGCCAAGGATAGGTGTGCCAAGCTTGTGGCATCATATTCAAAAAGACTTGAGGCTGTAATTGCTGCCAAAGGTGCATCGACAAAGTATTGAGCAAAGGCTGTGAATACTTATGTACACGTAACCTACAGAGAATGCAGCTTGCTGTGTTTTAGTGAAACGTGGCTAACGACTACCATCCCAGATGCTAACGTGGAGCTACCCGGGTTTAGCACAGTTAGAGCGGACAGAGACGCAAGTACCTGCAGAAAGAAGAAAGGAGGAGGACTTGTTCTCTATGTCAATACAAAGTGGTGCAACTCAGGACATGTAAACGTTAAAATCTCCAATTGCTGCAGGGACATCGAACTGTTGGCCATAAGTCTGCGCCCCTATTACTTGCCCAGAGAGTTTGGACATGTGATTGTTGTTATTGTTTACATCCCCCCTCAAGCAAACGCGGAGATGGCGAGTGACATCATCCATTCCGCAGTTGCTAAGTTACAAACGCAGCACCCTGAGGCACTTGTGCTAATCGCTGGAGACTTTAACCATGTAATGCTGGACAAAACATTACCTGCCTTCTCCCAGTATGTGGATTGTAACACTCGGGGAAACAGGACTATCGACCTACTGTATGCAAACGTTAAAGACGCATACAGCGCCACCCCGCTGCCTGCGCTTGGGAAAGCAGATCATAACCTGGTTCTGCTTCAGCCTCAATACAAACCAAGAGTGAGGGCGCTACCTACAACTACACGCTCATTCAGGAAGTGGTCCCCTGAGGCAGAGCAGGCTCTGAGAGACTGCTTTGGAACTACAGACTGGGATATATTGCTTGGGTCACATAGTGAGAACATTGAAGAGGCTGTTGAATGCACAACTGATTACATCAACTTCTGTATGGACATTGTAGTTCCAGTAAGAACAGTATGCTGCTATGCTAACAACAAGCCATGGGTTACAAGTGACATCAAGGGCCTTTTGAACCAGAAGAAAAGGGCTTTTAAAGGTGGTGATCAGCATGAGCTCAAGCGTGCAGAAGGAACTCGAGTCCAGCTCAGGGGCGAAAGAGCAGTACAGGAGAAAGCTGGAGCAGAAGTTGCAGAACAACAGCATGAAGGAAGTGTGGGATGGGATGAAGATTATCACTGGCTGCAGCTCAAGCGGGTGCCGCCATCGAGACAGACGTGGAGAGAGCAAACCAAATGAACAACTTCTTTAATAGGTTTGATCACAGTAACCCACTCTCACCTCGAGTACTGCATCCTCCAACCATCCTTCTGCTGATACCAGCATAGGTGAGACATCCCCACCCACAATTACAGCAGCCCATGTGAGCAGAGAGCTGAAAAGACTTTGTGCCAGCAAAGCAGCGGGTCCAGATGGTGTATCGCCACGACTGCTGAAGGCATGTGCGTTGGAACTGGGGAGTCCTCTACAGCGCATCTTCAACCTGAGCCTGGAACAGGGAGAGTCCCAAGGCTTTGGAAAACATCTTGTATCACCCTGTCCCAAAGGTATCACGCCCTAGTGAGCTGAATGACTTCCGGCCTGTTGCTCTGACGTCACATCTGATGAAGACCATGGAGCGGCTGCTGCTTCACCACCTGAGGGCCACAGGTCCGCCACCCTCGACCCTCTGCAGTTCGCATACCAGGAGAAGGTGGGAGCGGAGGATGCCATCATCTATATGCTACACGATCCCTCTCCCACCTGGACAGAGGCAGTGGTGCTGTAAGAATTATGTTTTGGACTTCTCTAGCGCCTTCAACACCATCCAACCTCTGCTCCTTAGAGACAAGCTGACTGAGATGGGAGTAGACTCACACCTGGTGGCATGGATTGTGGACTATCTTACAGACAGACCTCAATATGTGCGTCTTGGGAACTGCAGGTCTGACATTGTGTTCAGCAATACAGGGCGCCGAGGGGACTGTACTTTCTCCGGTCCTGTTCAATCTATATACATCAGACTTCCAATATGACTCGAGTCCTGCCACGTGCAAAAGTTCGCTGATGACACTGCTATTGTGGGCTGCATCAGGTGTGGGCAGGAGGAGGAGTACAGAAAGTTAATCAAAGACTTTGTTAAATGGTGCGACTCAAACCACTTACACCTTAACACCAGCAAGACCAAGGAGCTGGTGGTGGATTTTAGGAGGCCCAGGCCCCTCATGGACCCTGTGATCATCAGAGGTGACTGTGTGCAGAGGGTGCAGACCTATAAATATCTGGGAGTGCAGCTGGATGACAAATTGGACTGGACTGCCAATACTGATGCTCTATGTAAGAAAGGTCAGAGCAGACTATACTTTCTGAGAAGGTTGGCATCCTTCAACATCTGCAGTAAGATGCTGCAGATGTTCTACCAGACGGTTGTGGCGAGTGCCCTCTTCTACGCGGTGGTGTGCTGGGGTGGCAGCATAAAGATGAAAGACGCCTCACGCCTGGACAAACTTGTTAAGAAGGCAGGCTCTATTGTAGGAGTAAAGTTGGACAGTTTAACATCTGTGGCAGAGCGACGGGCATTAAGCAAACTCATGAATCATGAATAATCCACTGCATCCACTGAACAGTGTCATCTCCAGGCAGAGGAGTAGCTTCAGTGACAGACTTTTGTCACTGTCCTGCTCCACTGACAGACTGAGGAGATCGTTCCTCCCCACACTATGCGACTCTTCAATTCCACCCGGGGGAGTAAATGCTAACATTAATTTTATTTTATTTTTTCATTTTTATTACTATTTAATTTAATTTATTATTATTTTAATATTGTTTCTTTGTATCAGTATACTGCTGCTGGATTATGTGAATTTCCCCTTGGGATTAATAAAGTATCTATCAATCATGCGATTTCTCAGTTTTTTTATTTTTAATAAATTTGCAAAAACATCAAGTAAACTTTTTTCATGTTGTCATTATGGGGTGTTGTGTGTAGAATTCTGAGGAAAAAAATGAATTTAATTCATTTTGGAATAAGGCTGTAACAACAAAATGTGGAAAAAGTGATGCACTGTGAATACTTTCCGGATGCACTGTACATCATCAGCAGTTAATTTTTTTTGCAAAGCAACCAGTAAATGCATGTGAGGTAAACTCAATTTTTGAAATTCCCTTGACTTAAACTTCAAAGCCTTACAATATTTACATACTTTTGACATATCACCAATGTCCATATATTTGATTTCTATTCACCTTTACGTTATTTCTCCGATTAATAATTTCTCTTTCTTTGCGCTAATGCGATGCTTACTTTCTTTGTTTTGACACTGTCATTTTTTTCTGCTTTCATATTCTGGATCTTGCTCTGCATGTGTTTCTACAAGTCTTTTGAATTCCAGGTTTCATTATCTGTAACCTGCTCTACATGTGTTTGGCCCCTTGTTTTTTAACCTCTTTATGGCATTTTACTTTGTTTTCTACACTGTCTTATTTCTGACCTCGCTTTATCCTGCTTTTGTTTTTTTTTTTTTATACTTTCTAATTTTCCTACTGTCATATTATTTAACTTTCTCCATGTGTATCGCACCAACTTTTTTTTTTGAGTCTTTCGAATTCCACTTGTTTCATAATCTCTAACCTGCTCTGCACGTGTACAGCGCCAACGTCCGGATTGGACGTGCTTTTTTTTTTTTCCCCAATTCCACTTGTTCCAGGCTGATAATCACTCCTTATTTTCTGAATTTGCACCTAGATTATTCTTTTTCTTTTTTTGTTTCTCCAACGCTTTTGAGTCCATTTTCTCTGTGCTGCTTTCTTTGCTTATTCGTCTATGTTTCATTTATAACGTATTGTCCTTATACACTTTATATGCGCAGAGAACCCTGGATCTGTGTGTGCTCAAAGCCAAAACACAACTGAGTGTGTTGCTGCTCGTGCTGTTATTTGGTTGTAAGTAGGGCGTGTCTTGCAAGAATCTCATGTTCTGCGTCATCGCTAGATGGTCCTGGATCAATCTCTTGGCACAAAGTCTCATGTTTAAGGTCCCCGCGAGACATCCGTGTCCAATCTCTTTAGTCTTGCGGGTCTTTTAAGTGTCTTCCGTGATCTTATAAGATCATGTCTCGTCACCCTTCCGTTTCTCTCCAGGATTTTTTTTTTAATAATAGATATAAATTTAAATATAAACAAATAAGAGTTTCATTTTTAAGAACTGACAACTAAAAAGTGAACCAAAAATGCAGTTTCAACATTTTGCTATCTGCAAAATATTAGTAGATGACAATATGTCAGAATGACAAATTAGATGATGCTTGGCAAAAAAGATAGTCCTATAAAGAGCTGTCAAAAATTTATACTAACACTACACCGCCATAGCATAGGGTGGTGTAAGAATAGGAATGGAAAACGGTGAGAAAGGAATTCAGAAATCAAGAAGAAAGAAATACTTCTTGAAAGACGCAGTTGTGAATAGGTGTTTTGCTGGAGACGACAGATAATGAGTCGAAAGATCATATATATGTAACCACCCACACAATTCTGGTCGGGACTTAGACTATGAATGCATAATAGTGTGTGCATATATAATTATTATTTACAAACATGTAAATAAACATCAATAAGAATAAAAATATACTACTTTATAAATCTTGATCTTATGTTCATTACAGCATAATATCCTAATTGATGGTCAAAAGGGAAACAAAACACTCTAATTATGCAATTTTCATTATGTTATAACTTAAGTTTATTACTTAGAAAATCACCCGTAAAATCCCGGAACATCGAGAAGTGTGCGAACTGATGAAATGTAGAATCGTCTTTGCAACTGAAATCATCCCCGCATAAATCAAAGTCATCCAGACGATCTGGATCTGCATAATTGGATCTGGACCACCCTATTGTTTTAACTGTTTACCCTTAATCTGGTGCACAGTGCATTATCCGTTATGTGCTCTTCACCCAGCTAAAATTATTCAATTAAAAATTGCGTGTGCCCGATTTTACATTAAAAGATTAATGCTTTTAAGAACTGTAAATGTGAGGATTATTTGTACTTCATAGTATTACTTTAATATTCCCAGACGGTACTGTTTGATATGCCTTTTGGGTGCCAAATCCCATTGCATTATAATAATGACAGTGTTTATTTTCGTCAGATTGTTTTACTGAGCTACATTTCCCCTACCTACAGTATATATGCTTCTGTGTACAATGCAAGCAGTTTATAGTGCCAAACAATAGGCTATTTAAGTATCATATTAATGATCATTCTTAGTAACAATCTGATGTGCACTGCCGATGGTTCCTTAAAATGCAGGATTTTACGGAACATGAACACTTACAGCCGCTCGGAGAAAGACGGCTTCATTCTTGGTGGTTTATTCCCTTTACACTTTTTTAAAATCGGTTCCGGATTTGCTTTCGTTTGAAGCGATGCCCAAACCGTCCACATGCAGTGACTGAGTAGACCCACGTGTATGTGCATATGTTTTGGATTATTGTAAAAAATTATAATATATATATAAATATATATATATATAAATATATATATAAAATCTTTAATTGAGAGTCCGCAAACACCTATGTTGCTCTTCTTACTGAATTGACGGATAGGTTTCTATGTATTTAATTTACACCTTACATTACAAAATGTTAAGTTCTATTATTGCAAATGAATATATTTAAACGTTTCATGCTAAATTAGTTATGATAACAAAATCAAACATTCTCTATGAGTGATGCTGGCGCCTTGCCATTTCTTAAATTTAATTTAATTCTCTTTCTCCACAGTGCGACATTAAAGACCTGATTAGACTGATTTTTTAATTTTGCACATTGTGCTGCATTTTTTATTTGGCATGTGGATACCGATCTCTTTCACTTATGATATCTAAACGTCCGTTTTATTTTAGGTTCAGACCACGTGGATTTCGTTGGATGCACTTTTTGCTATAATACATTTAATCTGGAAGTTAAATTACTTAATTTGAATGCGTGTGATTTTTCTCCTAAGTAAATATCCTTGAACATTAACTACTTCTTATCCCCAGTGTTTTTTATAAAAAAAAAAAAAAAAAGGTTTATTTATACCTGCTTGGTAATTCTTTGCCCCAATTGTATCAGGTGTACTTCCAGAAAAGCTCTACAAAAAAGAAACAGAAATACAGAAGTTGGTATTGTGTAACAGACAACTCAAACTGAAATAATCAAGCATTACCCTACTTGGAGGGCCTTCATCGTGACTCATCTAACATAATCCGGCTAGGACTATTGTGTAAACACTCATGTTGATCCTAATAACATTAGATTAGTAAGACAAGAGAACACTCTTTGACCTACAGATATACTTTCCCATCACAATCTAAAATCTGGTTTGTAACCTTAACAGCAGTATTAATGAAAGACTTGACTAGCCTAAAAACTGCTTGATTATTTACTTTTCAAGGTGTCAGCTGCACACTCGGTTGGGTTTTTTTTTTTTTTGAAATCACAATCACAAATATTTTTTTTACTATTAAGTATGTATTAAATGATCCACAAAAGGATTGATAATTACTTCTGTTCCAATATCCCACCAATAGCATGCAGAGTGATTTGAAAATTGATTTTGTGAGTCTTGTTCAATAAAAAATGGAGTACAAGCAAACTATAGAAGTATAGGAAAAATTATCATGTAATGATAGTTTCCCTAAATTCCAAAAACAATTTAAATCAAAACATTTAGGTTTATATAAAACAAACAAAAAACCTGGCTGATCTTTCTTATTCCTAGAAAAAACTATGATATGTAGAAGACAGGACAGCAAGCAAATACAGTATATTATTCAATTGAGGGATTTATCACAATGACAGAGTGCTTTAGTATATTTGTCAGGATGACACAAAAGTGAAGACAAGAACATATCAAAACACTGAAACTTAAAACCTGGATGATTATCCTCCAAAATGCTGGGAACAAAGTTAATTTTGACAAGTATCTGACAAGTGTCATTTGATTGAGAAAAATCATTTTCAAAACTATTCTACAAATAGTTGAGTCCATGCATATACTAGGACAGTATTAAAATAGTTGATCTATATAATTGATTAAAACTAAACAACTCCTACAAAGTATGCTGCTAAACAAAGATATTTTTTTATGTCCCAACCAAATTTCATCAAGCATACCTCAGCCATGTTACTGATGACAATTGCCATAATAATTCCATAGATGGCAACAGCTTCACAGAAAATGATGCTATGAATTAAAAGAAGAGTAAAAAATATTAAATACTCTGTCTTGACTTAAAATGCATTTTTGACTTGTTTAAGCTTGCTTTTCCTAACAAACTCATCTAACCAGTGGGTCTGTTGCTACCGTTCATCAACAGTATCCAGAATATACTTTTTGCTGTTCAGAAAAAATAGTTTTATCCAGTTCTATGTCAAGTATGAGACAAAACAAAAAACAATGAAAATAAAAAAGGAGTAATTTTACATATTAAATATCTGAGAAAATAAAACATTTTAAATTATCCTAACATTAATCTAAACAAAATATTTTCTGTCCGTTAAGCAAATTTTGTATTGCACGATTACTTATTTGCTGTTAACAATATTCACTTTGTGTATACGTATAACTTTCAGCCTTTCATGTTATTTTTTTGTAATTTTCTTTGTATCTAACATACATGTTTAATATGACATGTTTAATTCAATGCAAGGTTACTGGGGACAGCTTATCCTGGAAGCACTATATGCAAGACAACAAATCACTCTGGACAGAACACTAGTCCATTTCAGATCCCTCTCATGCGTCCACCTAAACTCACTCAGAGGCAATATTTAATCAGCAATCAACCTAAAACACACATCTTTGAGAGTGAATAAAACCCACACAGAGAATGCACAAACTTCACATTAAAAGCGACCTGGTGAAAGATTTGAACCCAAGACAAAGGATCCTTGAGGTGGAAGTGCTCCCCATCACACCTTCGTTCTACCCTCTCTGTATCTTGATCCAACAGGCAAACTTCACACAGGGATGCCCCAAGCCATGAACCATGATCTCCTTACTGCGAAGCAGCAGTGTTACCACTGTGCCAACGTACTGCCCCTCGTATCGAATCCTACTTAATTGAAAACTATTTTTATTTTGTAAAATTCCCTTTTTTTTTTTTTCAATTTCTTATATGCCACACATACTCTCCTACACATGTATATATGCTAACAGTTTGTTTTCTTTAGATATACGGCTCTGTCTTTATATAATCTTGGATTCCACTTTCAGCTTTGTGTAACTACTGTACATTGTGTTTATGTTGATGTAAATAATTTATCTAGATCACTAATGGTAGAAAAGAAATCAGTAAATAAAAAAAGCCTTCCACAATATTAACTGAAAATGAATGTGCCACCACATAGATGATTATTATATCCTGAATAAAATCTACCTATATTTATATCTACTGTATATTTTGTATATTGTCAACAAATCTGCAAAATTTCACAATTAAAACAGTGCTGTGTGAGTTATGAACAGATAATTCTGTACATCTTTCACTGGTTAATAATGATACCTGATGTATAAGCACAAATATATTTTCATATTTACTGTCATGATTTTCATATTTACTGTCATGATTATGGTGAAATTCTTACTTAAACAAATGTATATTAGTTTAGTGATATACTTTATTTTAAAGTAGGCTTCTTTGTTGATCTTTACCATTTGTAGCAGTAGTTTGCAGGAACCACAGATAAACATTGCCACAAGCATATGAAAGCTCAATTATAGAGAAAAGAAAAAATACCTGACAAGATTTTTTGTTTTAATCCTGGGAGCTTTCACTCCACCACCTATAATGCTGGACCCAGTGATATAAATGCCCCTGCAGAACAAAAATAATTACATTTAAATTCACTAAAAACACACCTCATTAATAAGAACGAACAACACATGTATGCAAAAAAGTGTTTTGCATCACGTTTAAAATAATACCTGTTTTACAGAATATTTGTTACTGTTTTAAAGAGTTACTGATACGTCTTCAATTTAGATAACAACAGTGACAAATACTGCATCAAAATTTCACAACACTAGTTTACAGACAAACATGACACACATGCGGATACTCAGACAAGTTTTAAATTGTACAAATATGCTTTAAGAATATATAGCAATGCCTGACTCCAATAATGTGATACTTACAAAAATGTTAAAGTTCACTGAAAATACTATTAAAATTGAACATTGGGGGTAAAGTAGACTAGGTCCTGTTGGCAAAGTTTATGAATCTAAATAGGAAGTGTGTGTGCAAACTAATGTCTTTTATGGACTGTCAAATCTTAACTTCACCTAGTACATAATTAAAAGGTATTTTGCAAAGCACACAATAAATCAGTTCAAAAGCAGTAACCATGAATGCATCAGTTTTCTGCTTAATTCATTTAGAGAATATGCGAGATTAAGCCTATCCTAGCAGCATAAGAATCAAGAGTTTAATTGAAAAATTCCCAGGCAAGTTAGGTCAAGAAGTGGTTTGTATTTTTATCTTTATCCTTAGCTTTAAAAAGAGTTACAGACTTTTAAACAGAGAATTCAACAATACAAATGTACATGTGTTAACAATTGCTAACTGAGGTTTTTAAAAATAATTAATATACACTGGACTGTTTTGAAAAAATGAATACCTCGGGAGGGTGTCATGCTTGTTATTTTAAAAAGGTGGAATATTTTACAGAATTCTGCTAATGTAACTGAAGATCATCATACACGTCACATGTGGAAATCATAACTCTTTCCGCACTACACAAATGTGAGAAACTATTCAGAATACAAAATGTGAGCTAGTTTGCTAAATCTGAGGTTACTAAATTTTCCTGTCAGATTAGCAATTTTGACGGTATCTATAATCCAGTGTGCTACTACATCTTTTAATGAATCACCTGTGAAAATTCCAGTACTATTATTAGTGTATAAATGGGTCATTTCAATTACATGGTCTAGGCCTCTGGGACACAAACCAACACGGCTCAGAATATTCTTCTTTAGAAGCTGCTCTGAACTTCTCGGCTACAAACAGCTAGCAATCCATTTTTGCTCTGCCTCAATGTTCACTTGTAGGCTTTCAACTGTATTTTTATGGATGGTTCCATTTTAGCTAGGCATTCACAGGACGTTTCTTTTTTCTGCAACAACATGAGTTTTTGGGACGCTCATTTTTACCATGCCAAGAAGAGTTATAGTTACCATAAAGGTCAGGGAGCATACACTGGTACAGCGTGTTGCTGCATATACCACACAACAAAAAATCTTAGGATCCTGGCTGGCAGCCCCCCAGTCAGACACATGGTCCAGTCCCACTCTCTGAAAATGACCCTCTATCTGCTGCAGCCAGGTGTTACGTGGGCATCCTCTTGGCCTGGTCCAATCTCAATCTTTGAAGAGACACGAGAGCCCTGATCATTGACTCCATGAAGATCACAGCATCGACACTAAAGTCAAGATCAGAGAATCTTTCTTCACTCCCCATTTCAGTGTCTTGTAAAACCTTTGTTAATGTTTGTGTGAAGCATTTTAGAACTTTTCATCCAACCAGCCTTTCAAGAAGCCAAAATTTTTACTTCCGATTCTGCCATACCCACTAAATGGAATGACCTCTCTAGCAAATAAAAGATAATTCTATTCAAGAATTGCTTACTAACCAAATAACTACCCAAACAGCATTACCCAGTAGTAAAATACAATAACTACCATTATTATGAATGTATGTAACAATTATTGCTGTGTGTCATTTAAAAAGACCAATAAATAACTCAATTAAATTCAAAGCCATATGGTACAGGGAGTAAAGCATATGTTGTCTGAATTTTAAATTTAAACCTTCAGAAAAATGTAACAATTACTAATTACAAAAATTAAAAAAAGAAATAGTACATACATATTTTGATTATATTTTACAACTGTAAACAAAAAAAGTGCACTATATCAACTTCATGCTTAAACCGTTCATTGCAATGGTTAACGGATAAAAGAGAACTCTGACTTTATTACAGCACAGGTTGAATTTTTTTTTTAATAAAACTTTTGTAATTTAACATCCAAGAGCATTAAATTCAGTGCTGCATGTTAATATTAAACATGAAACAATGTATTTATTATGCATTAGAAAAGGGATTTTCAACAGAAAGATACAGATGAAAACAACAAGTATCAAAATAAAACTATTGGTCATTCTAATCAGTTGTATTTTGGGGTAGCAGCATTACAACATTATACAATTAGCATACAAGTTATTTTACTCTTTTTATATACCCAATCCTTTGTTTTCTCTCTCTCCATTAAATGAAATAAAAGTAAGAAAAGTAGGGTAGATTTTAATGACACAAAAATTGTTCACAGAAAAAAGAACTTACCAAGCAGCACCAACAACAGATAAAGAAATAGCCAGGCTGATACCCAGATTTGCCCACATGTATGGTGTTGTTTCTGTTAAGAACCTAAAATTAAAGTGTAAACAATAGAAAACTGAAGACATTTTGGAATATTGCTCTAGCTATGTAACTGAACTAAGCAAGATATTGCATGTAATTCAAGCAGAAAGGCATAGAGGAATAGTTTATTTTTGTTTCTCAATTAATTCTATAATGAGATAAAAGTGCAAATAGTGCCAACCTTTCATCAACACTTACAATAAACAAATATACAGACAATGACTTTTCAGTCTATTGACAGGAGTCTAAAGGATTCTATGACTGATAGTTTAACATTAGGAAATAAATAAATAAATAGGTTCACAGTTTACAATAAACTGGTATACTAGTTTTTTTCTGAGGAAAACATGATAAATATGAATGCATTATGAACAAAAAACTAACATTCACAGTCTAACTGGTTATGTTATAAATTACAATTTGTAACAAATTAACACAAAATGACAAATTATGAAATAAATAGCAGTGGAAATAAGAAAGCCATTTAGAAAGGTACCATCCAGAAAAATATCTTTTGTTAAATAAAAAGTGTTTAAAAAATTAGGCCATTTTAAAATAAAACCAGTAACAATTAACTTTGCCTACTTTAAAACCTAGTTGTCCGAGCATATTTCTATATCCGAGTTCACTCCCTCAGCACTGCCATTCAACTATACTTGTACCTCTGTCTTAAATTGCAAACCAATTAAATTCAATTGTGTGTTATGGTCTAAACATGTACTATTCTCTTTTTTGTGATTGCTCTCAGAATATACTTTGATAATCAGGAAGACTAACTATTATTTATCTTAAAGATGTAAACATAATCTTTAACATGCCTGCATTATAGACTGTTGAAGAGAATTACAAAATCTTTTTTCTTTTGGCATCCCAAAGGAAATACAGTGCTACTCTGCTAAAATCTTTCCCAAATATTCAGTTCAAACTAAAGATTTTCCAAATAAAGGACACGCATAACAAAATTATATATATAGTCAGCGCTATAAGGGACACAATTTTCATAATTTTGCCACTGTATACAATGTATTTGAAATAAAGAAAAATTGTGGGTTTTTTTTTTCCCATCCCACATATGGACCTGACTGTATTGTCATTTTTTATTTAACAAAAAGTGCTAATGGGACCAAAAAACTCAAGTATGGCATGTATCATGCATTATCTGTTTGTTTGTTTACTACAAAAAAATACTTACCAAGCTACATCAAATCGAAATCCAAGATCAAATATTGTATAACATGTACCTGGAATAAACAAAAAATTCTATTACTTCTGTGCATATCTACACATATACACATTCAAAATGTTAACTTTTACTCTGATATTTTGAGCTTGTATAGAGAGGTTAGAAGCATGCGCTGATACAGCAAATTGCTGTACCCACCACACGACAAACCAACTCAGGATCCCAGTTTAGGACCCGAGTGCAGCCATGCAATGGGTGACACCTCAGCGCCACACTAGTTCAGATGGAATGTGTGAGGTTTTTTTATGGTGGCTGGAGTGACAATTCTGCCACCAACCCTCAGGTTTTTCACTGCAGGTTGAAGGGCCTACATACAGGGCTGGATGCAGATTAACGTCATACCTAGGACGGAGCAATTGCAGGTTAAGAGTAACTTCATATTTACCAAGTTAACCATTTTTCAATAATATTTAAATGTTTAAATAGAAACCCTACTCTAGAATTGATGGTGAAAATAAGATTTTAGAATCAGTTTTGCAATTTAAAAAAAGACAAAAAAACCACTGAAATACCATATTGACACGAGGATTCAGTATTTGGGGACTGACAGACATTCATTCATTCATGCATGCATAGCTATTTCCAGGTCTCTCTAGAGATGTTCAATTAGGTTAAAGTCCAGGTTCAAGGACATTCCCAGAATTACTTCTAAGCCACACCTGTGTTGTCTTTTCTTTGTGCTTAGGGTCACTGTCCTTTTGGAAAGTTAGTCTTTGGCCCAGTCAGCGCACTCTACAGCATGTTTTCATTAAGTATACCTCTGTATTGTGCTCTGATCAGCTTTCTCTTACCCCTGACTAGATCCTCAGTCCCCACCCTGACTAGATCCTCAGTCCCCAACCCAACAGCATGATGCTGTCACCAGAATATCTCACTTTTGGAATTGTATTATGTAGGTGGTGAGAACTGCTTGCTTTCTCCTAAACATAACACTTAGAATTGAGAACAGTTCAATGTTGGTTACATCAGCACAGAGAACCTTGTTTCTCAAATGCCGAGATTCTTTTAGGTGCCTTTTTGCAAAGTTCAAGTGGGCTTTCATGTCTCATTTCCTGAGAAGAGGGTCTCCATCTAGCCAATCTGCCAAAAAGCCCAGATCAGTGGAGTGTTGCCTCTGGAAGTTTTTCTCTGGGGTTGCCAGCTCTAGGAAGAGTAATGGATGTTCCAAACTCCTTCCACTTAAGAATTACAGAGGCTAATGTGTTCTTGGAAACTAAAATGTTTTGTAGCTTTCCCCATCTCTGTGCCTTATGACAATCCTAAAGTTCTGCAGGCAGTTCCTTTGGCCTCATGTCTGGCTTTTGCCCACATACACACTGTCAACTGTGGGACCTTCTACAGGAAGGTATATGCCTTTTAATCACATCCAGTCAGTTAAATTTACCACAGTTGAATCAAACAAGGTATAGAAACCAATGTCAATCATGATAAATAGAAACGGATGCTGCAAAGCCCAATGTCAGGTATCATAAATTATTCTAATATCTTGTTTTGCTTTGTCATTCAGGGGTAGTGAATGTTACTTCAAGGAAAAATAAAGAATTTAAACAATATTAGAATAAAGTTGCAACATAAAATTTGAAGAAAAAAAAAAAAAAAGCGAATGGGTCCAAATACTTTCTGAATGCACTGTTATCCTAATAGACATAGAATGGGTGATCCTTGTTTCATTAAAAGCAAACACGCACAAATATATGAAATGTGTCAGTGTAAGATGAAGATTTTGCTTTTATAGCTTTGCATTATTATTGTTAACTGGGTTAATTTTACAGGAAAGTGCAGAAAACATCAATCACTTCAATAGTTCTATTTTAATGAACCATTTTAAAAACATTTTGGTTACAGTATGGAAAAAATTGATTTGCAAACATGTAACACTTTAGGTCTTTACATCCATCCATCCATCTTAGAGCCACACTGCAGACTCATCTATAAGCATGAATAGGATATGACACTCCATGTCTACCTGTTAAGCTGTCCACCATTTCCTGCAGACTAATAACTGCTGCCAAATGGCTCTGCTGTTCAATATTTGTAACTTCAATAGTGCATTGAGGACTCTTGCTGTATTCATAAACAAGAAAAGACGCTATAAATGGCCTGCAAAGCTGGAGCCCTAAGTGGTACAATTTGTAGAAAACGATGATAATTTACCAAGTCCTGACACAATGTTGACCTCTTACCTTTTTTCAACACTACAAAATAAAAAAAACGGATAAACAGTCAAGTCATATATTAACTTTCAAGTCACACTGTAATTGGAGCAATGTTTTACAATAACAAAAAATAGAGCTTATTTTTAATTGCTTTTTGTGTAGACAGAATAGAAAAACAACAACCTTGTATCCTCTCCAAATGCTATTAGAAAGTCACATAAATGCAGAGAAAGTTGAGATATTAAAAGTGGTAACCCCAACATTTTTATAGCGAGTCAACACAGCATGCTTGTTCTGCTGGGCTCCACTTCTTTAATATACTAGGATGAAACTTATGAAAAAAGTTATCTGGCTATTGTACATAAACACTTGGAGAACGGCTGGAAAGCAAACCAAGTAACAAACTCACTTCTTCAACTTCTATTCATCAGAAAGAAGGCAACTGAAAAATCCAATTTCACTTAAATAACTATATAAATATTGTGAAAAAATACATAATTTGGACAATTGGTCGCAAACATACTAAAATCATCAATTGTGTTTCATCATAATTAACATAGGAAATAAAGTGGTTGGGGGGAAAAAAAAAAAAATCACACAGCAAAAACTGCAAATTCTAGGAATGAAAAAGTCAAGTGGTGCGTGAAAATGCTGCAGTTCTATGAAAATTCTACCCATTTAAGACTGATCTTTTACAAAATATAAACTGTAACAGGACACTAAAAACACCATGCATAAAGTTAGTCAGTCATGTGATGAATTTTTGTTCTGCTTTTGGCAATTACTAATTGCTTAACAATTATTTCCTTTCCTCTTTTAAAACTATATTAATGGATGTGCAAGCCGATAGCATATATAAGAGATGGATATAAGAAAAAGGGAGAACCTTTATAAATAGCATGCATGCCATTACACTACATCCTTAGTTTAAACAAGATATATTAATTTTCTAACATAAATGGAAATGTGTGATACAAAATAAAATTTCACTTAACAACTGACATTTAACATGACCATCTTTTAAAGAGGAAGGGTGTTTTTGCCTTACATTTGCCTCAGAAACCATACACAGAAAAGTAAGATAACTCCTGGGTCTTTTATTACTAATCAAAGCAAAAGTAATGAATTAGTTACTGAAAATGGACAGGCAATGATGATTTACTTTATAAAAACAATACTCCTGTGGTGGCAAGAAATAAACACCTTATCTCTCAATGACACTGGTTCTCTCTACCTCACGGTTATTTACATTAAACAGTAGTGGAGGGATAGGTTCCTCCTGACATCGCCGGTTACAACCTAATCCGACAAGAAAATACTGTTTTTGAAGCAACAATCTTGAGAAACTTTAAACTTAAGTAGTGACGTAACAAAGCAGTCAGGCTTGTTAAAAGGCATCATTAAATGGAAACATTTTTGGGATATACAATAAATACATTCTTGTTTAAAAAACGTGTGTAGATAGATAGATAACATTACTCTGTCCTTCCTACATGTAAACTAAACATTCTGATTATTCGCTCGAAAAAAAAACAAAAAAAAAACTGCGAAACACTGTTCACTTTCAACTGTGATTTTAACACGACCTCAATGAAATTTTACGAACCACTCGTCGACATTCACTTCTCCAACAGTGTTTCCTCTAAACTGTCACAGACAAGCATCATGGTTTCATACTACAGTATATAAAAATATTCGTACTTTTTTTTGACCTTACCCGACTGCATTCGAAAACGAGTGTTTAATTAAAAACCGCACAGCGTTAAATGTGTTTTAACGGTGTCCCGTTTTATTTCAAATCAAGGCTTATTTTCAGGGAAAACTAGAACTGGCTGAAATAAGGTACGTCCCTATTCAACGCATAAGTTAAATAACAATACTAAAATAATAAACTTTTAAAAACATACACATATAAATGTCATTACCAAAGTGCAGAGCTGTAGCTTCCATGTAACTACATTATTTCTAAACACAAATCATTAGGGAGAAGAAAAGAAAGCAAGGCCCATATTAATATATAGAAAACAATGATTATGAACGGAACTAACCGTCTTATCTTTACAGTCACAGCCACTACAATTTAATAAACAAAAAATAATGGAAAATGAATAAACGATTATAGCCTTACCGACAATAATAAGGGTACTCCAGAAGGCCAAAGTGACCCCCGTGTAGAAAAGAGCATGCCCATTCATATTGCTTTCACTAGATAGTCCGCTCTCTAACCGTAACACAAGGATGTGTTAGAAAAAAAACTCCCACAATACGGATTATTCTTTTTATTTTTGCAAATGAACTGCAAGCCTGCTTTCCCGAATGCGAACGCTCAAGCTCGATCTTGCTAACTCTCTGCTTCCTTGCAGTCGCCTAAGACAAGATCATGTGACAAAGCGACGGCTCGAGCAGCTGATGCCATCATTCTGACGTCACGCGCCGTGCCGTCTACAATCGTGTCACGACGTTTTAAGGTGCGTCGTGGAGATTACCTAGGACGTTACTAGGAACCTTATTTCTTTAAAGTTTATTTTTACTCTCATTTAATATTAACTGACTTCTGGAATTGAGCACATTGCATAATCAGTTAAAATAATGAAACACAGGAATACATAAAACAGTTCATGCGGAAATAGAGCCCACGTTATTGGTAACCAATGAAATGTTGAGTAAAGCAAATGAATGTCGTCTTAATTTTATTTAACAGGGGGTTTTGACCTCGGTTAAACAACGTAGCCTGAAATAAAACGTACAGACAGACACACTTGGACTTTAAGAACGGTTGCAAGATCATCCCGCATAAATGTCATTATGTGACCATAACTAAATCACACAAGTTATCCTGTGTGTATTTTGAATTTAAAACTACTGCCGTGCTGCTAATATTTTTTATTGTAATTTGCAAACAGAATACAATAGTAGCAACATAAGAAATTAAGACAAAGATCAACCTCCCACGATTATTATATGCAACAAGAAATGCTTGTCTAGCTCTAAATATACCAGTTGCATGATTACTGTATTGCAAAAGCGACTTAAACACCCGCGTCGCCAATATCCCAGCCTTCCTTTTATGACTACTTCTGATTGGTTTGTTTCTTTCCCCTGCCTCACAAAAGTCCTCTTATTATTGATGACGTTTTACGGAGGTGCCCTTCGATTGGAGAAAATGTTTTCACACATGGACCTTGTTTTCGTATTGGCTGACTCCGATCCGGAAGTGATTGTACGATGGTACCCGCGTGTAAAATAGTGGTATTGGGCTATTAGAAGCTCTGCATATGTTTAAAGGTACTGGAATGTGTTAGAGAGTGATTTAAATGCTTCGGTTATTTTTTTAAATTTATAAATCGTAAAGTATAATTTCTTTTAAAATGTCAGAATAAAGTACAATCGTAGAAACTTTTATTCAAGTAATGAAACATGAACTTAAACGAGTACAGTATTTATAATTTACTTCATACGTAGATTTTAGTATGGGCAGAATGTAGTGTAAAATATATGATTGTTGCATACAACTAAAATATTGCATTGTGGTTAAAAGAGCCTTGCATTGTGTGGCCCCAGTTGTACTGTAAAAACGAGTGCTACGAAAAAAGATTCAATCTTTAATTAGTCATAACGTTTGAACTGTTGAGGCTAGATCTATGCAATTTTCAGGATTGCTAAACTCGTTCATGCACAGTTGCAAATTTGCCAATTTACGTCTTGCTGAAAACTGTACAAAGAATTCCTTTTTTGGTGCAGAGAAACTTTGACCCACCATATTTCCACACTACACCACGTTAGAGATTTCACATTTTGAAAGGTATTGCTTATGTTAAAGATCTTGTTTAGCAACTAAGTGCCACCCTGAACGAAATTACTTTTTCATGTATGCATCATGAAAAATAATTTCATATCTGTAGGTATGACAAAGTCTTTCATTAAAGAGATTGTTTTAATAGGTGCAGTACTTTTAAGAAAATACTTTGTATACAAGGTGCCACGTTTGTGGTAGTAACTCCAGTTATTCTGGTGTTTTAAGGTGATTTTTACTCTAGTGTATTTAATGCTGGAAAGTAAGTACAATTAATAATCACGTTTATTATATGTTGTCCATTTGTCTAGATGACACTTTGAATCCAACACTTTGAACTGAGCCCATACTAACGAAATGTGAGGAAAGTCGCATTAAAGGAATGACCAGAAAATATTTCTAAAATGTCATTTAGAAAAAAGAACAAACCTTTTGCATGCATTAATAGCTTTTTAAGTAAAAAAATTGAACATCATTACAGAAGTAACTTTTTAAGTAATAATGTTTAAATAATATGCAACTCTTCAATTCCACCCGTTGGGGTAAACGTTAACATTATACAAAGTTTTTGTCTGTTTACCTGCATTTTTTATTACTCTTTAATATTGTTTTTGTATTGTTTTTTATCTGTATGCTGCTTCTGGAGCATGTGAATTTCCCCCTGGGATTAATAAAGTATCTATCTATCTATCTAATATATACACATCTATACCTCATAAAGTGCTGTGAATTAAAAATGCACATTGTACAGTAATGTACAGTGTACAGACTTCAAAATGGAAAAACAATAATGCAAAACTTCAATGAAAATATTTTGCCATTAAAATGTGTACAAAACCTAAATGAAAATAAAGGATTTAAAAATGTCTTTAATTATACAGCACATAAAAACAGACAAAAATTATAAAACAGAAAACATGGTGTGCATAACACATTCATCACAAAGCTCTAAATATAAAAATAATGACAGCAATTTTACAATATGTATCAGTTCTGTGGATAAGTTTTATTATATATAATCAAAAAGCATTTGTATCTGTTTATTTTAGTACATTAAAATTATTGTCATTGTCATGTCTGTCTTTATTGCCATTGCATTTCGTTTTGATATTAATTAATATTTATATTATAGTTTTCTTGAATGTTATTATGCATAGCCTAAAAAACTCAAAAGATTTTAGTTTGTGTTCTTTTATAACACCCACTGTAGTGCAGGATGTTAACACATAGTATGTATTTGAATTTGCTCTTGATTCCATTTTGGGCTTCTGACTTCTGTTTATAGTCGGTATGTGGTTTTTAGTTTCTTATTAAATCCAGAAACATTTTTGTTGACTCAAGTGTTGTCCCTAGTCGATATATAGCTATGTTTTTTTGTGCACTGTAGTAGGATGTCATCTCATCCAGGCAGCCGTCCTACCAATTTCTACAGTGATAGGCTGTTACTGTCCTTGAGGCATAAATAAATATGTGCATTAACAAAATTTAAAGCAAATTATTTGTTATTAAAAAGAGAAAATATCATTTATTCATATTTTAATTACATGTTAATGTTTAACTTTGAAAACCATTTTTAAGTATTTTTTTTAATGCAGCAGAAAATAAGTCATTTTATATATACAATTTATACCTGTTTTCTTACTTGTTTCTTATTGCAGAGTTAAAATGACCACTGCATTCAGTAGTGATGGTGCCCAGGTAATTTACCAATCCTTTGAAACCAAAGCAACAGAAAACAAAACAGAACCTGAACAGCTAGATGAAGTTTACCAGATTGAGGAGACATGCAACTTTATTTTGAAGAATCGGTTCTCCAAGGTATGTGATGTATGTTTATGCTAAAGAGCATATAACACTTTTGATAGGTTAAGAAAAAGAAGCAAGTTTATAAAGATGACAAACTTTGAAAACTTTTTGATTCAATTGAGATCTTTATTTGTACAAACCAACTTCCATCCATCCATTATCCAACCTGCTATATCCATACTACAGGGTCACAGGGGTCTGCTGGAGGCAATCCCAGCCAACTCAGGGAGCAAGGCAGGAAACAAACCCCAGGCAGGGCACCAGCCCACCACAGACAAACCAACTTAATAACTTTTTATTAGCTTCTCTGCATTATTAGTTAAAAAAAATACCCAGTCAGTTTTGACAAGCTTACCATTCTTCATCTTTTAAACTTTATTTCTGTTTTACCCTTACTTTGAAAATGACATGGATTATGATTGAATTTTCATTATTTATTTAATGTACAGTAGTTGCTGTGATTGCATTATAAAACTGCTGCTGCAGTGATTTGTTAGTAAACTTATCATCACCTCTACATTCACTTGTGAAGAAGACCCTGAAGTACTTGAATTCTCCACTTGGGAAAGCCTCCTAACTCCTTTTGAAAAAAATACACTCTTTTTTCCCAGAACAAGACCATGACCTCATATTTGCAAATGCTAATTACCATTCTAGCCATATAAGCTGGTAACCGTTCCAGCGTATGATGGAAATCACAGTCTGTTGAGGTGAAGAGGACAGCAGCTCCTCTAAACAGTAGATGTGCAACCCTTATGTTCCCAAGCTGAATATCTTTCAAACCATCACTGAAACTTCGTATTTTGTCTATGAAAACCTTGAACAACAGAAAAGGCAAGATGCATCCTTGCTGAGGTCCAACATTAGGTATGCAAATGCAGTTCTCACTCTAGAAGCACTTTCCACAAGATACTACACTATATATAGTCAGACACTTTTCCCTAATCCTCATATTACATGCAGTATAGAAAGTATTGACATTTTCCAATGATCCCCTCATAGGCACACATGCCACGTTTTCTCCTGTGGACAAATAATGCTCTGTCTTCCTGCCTTGATTCGTTTTTTTCTTCCTTCCTTCTTTCCTCCCTTTCTCTCTCTTTCTCCATGGAGTCTGAGGAGTGTGATTCTCTCAGTAGTTGGATTGTCCTTGTTATAAAAGTAAGGAACACCACCCCAACCTGCCAGATCTAAGGAGCTATTCTCACACATTGAAAAAGTATATTCAAAACATCCCCCGATGTTATAGCATTTCCAGCAGGATCTCATCCATTCCTGTGTTCTTGCCCCATATAGATTTTTAATCACTAATGTAACCTTAGTCACATGGATGGAACCAGTTGCAACCAATGCTCTAGGTAATTCCTCCTCCAGACAAGAGTTTGTCTACCAGGTTTAGGAGTTCATCAGAATGCTTTCTGCCTCTCATCAGTATTTCCAGTTGAAATCAACATTCACTATCCTTTTTAAGAACTGTCCAGGCAACAGCCCCTGCATGTGTTGCTGGATAGTTTTCTACAACCTCTCTAGCAATCAAAGTCTTTCTCCATGGCCTTGCAGTTAAGCTCATTCTGAACAGAAGCATATGTTAGTCATTCCCAACTCCTCCTTGACAATTTTAGGTCTTCCAAGTCAGTTCAGTGGGTACTCCAGTGCAGCATCTATTTTTACCCCAGTGTCCACAATCCATAGCCTCAGAGCAGATGGCATAGCTACAAAATTATCATTGACCCTTGGTCCACAGTGTTCTGATACTATGGTCCACTTTTGATGCTCCATATGGATAATTGGGGACTAACACAGAAATCCAGTAATAATTCGTCACTTATATTGAGAACAAGCAGGCTGTTCCTCCCAATCTCACCCATTCAAGTTTTACCATCAGCTCCCATGAGAATGTTAAAATTTACCTGTAGAACTACAGAAATAGTAGATGATACCATTTTGAGCACCAACTCCATTGCCTCTAAAAAAAGCTGAATATTTTGAATATTGTTCATTGTGTATATTCAAGCAACAAATATTTCTTTCTCACACTCAAAGCTGCATTGAGGTAACCCTCCTCTTTAGTAAGAGTAAATCCTAACTGTATGATACCCAAATTAGGGGGTTTTGAATAGTCCAATCACCTTTCTTATCACAATTTTTATAATATAAGATGTACAAATTAATCCATGCCTGCATAGCTGCAAAAGTGGCTTAGATTTATAAAAAAGCAATCCTCAATCATTACAAATGTGTCTGTGTTTATTATGAAAACCTGATGTGTGTTTCCTTCACCCTATCTGACAGAAATTGTGAAATGGTGGTATCAAACACATCTGGTTCCAGGAGATGCACTTTTAAGTTGGATAAATTAATAGGAGGGCGAGGGCTGTGATAACTTTGATTGGCATACTGTGGTTAAAGTATCTTGTTACCACATAAAATAAAGAATTGTGTAAAGGTGGAGATAGTAGGTTCAAAGCTTTATGTCAGTAGGTTACGATAAAATCAAATCTTAAAGCTAGCAACTTTCTACTGAATGAGACACAGGAAACAGAACACAGTTGACACATAGATTTTACTCCAAAATTTTGTTGAGCTTGAAATTGGGGGAAAAAAAGAATTGACTGTTTTCAAACTACAAAGGGAAAAATATCTGCAACATTCAGTGCTGCTACACACTTGGAAGACTGGATGTCTTCCTGCCCTTTGATTTGATAGTGCCTGTCTCATCACATTTCAGTAGATTTGCAAACAATTAGCCGCAACCCCTTATCCCAAATATTCTTTGTTTTCCCCCTTATTTTTATTGTTGGCTAACCAAATACGAGCTCACAAGAATTTGCCTTTCTTTTTCAGTTGGAACCATGGTTGCAGGCTAGTTAGTGTTCTATTGCACAAAAGTCTGCAAGCGAAAGAAAAAAATGGCTGTAGATATTGTTCAAAAAATCAAGACAGGCATCATTTTAATGTCTGTGAAAAAAATGCACTGATTTGAACCAGTGAAAACCACCTTTACTGAAGTGATTGGGTGTTTATATGTTGCCTTCAAAAGCAGCAGCAGTGCACATTTCAGCAAAATTGAAATTTACAGCAATAGTGTACTGTATATTGTTTTGATGTTTTTTATATTAACTACATTAGGGAAAATGAATACAATGCTTTTACAAAAAATATGAATGTCACAAAACGTTTACATGTTTTTAAATTTGTTTTGTTTGAGAAGGATTCCTTGTTTTTAGTTTAAGAGAGTTGCCTAATAGTTACATTTTTTAAATGGAAATTTACAATTATTCATTTTTCTATGATCAAATGAAAATTTCTCAAAGTTTCACATTTTCTTATCCTTAGAAGGGTTTATGGGCAAAAAGAAACACTGTCTTTAATCCCTTTCAATTAACTTAAAAATTTTGCAGTTGTGATTGTTTAAAATTTTTACTAAAGGAAAGATTGTATAAATTCATTTCAGCATTTGTCTTTATGAATGTTCTAAACATAAATTGCTAGTTAAACAGTATTTCTTCTCAGTACCTGTCATTTGGAATGAGAATTCATGTGGAAATTAAGGAGAAATGCGTTTAGAACTATAGCCAGGAAACTTGGTGTTCAATAGCATTTTTTTGGTTTACCCAAACTGACATTTTGATTGACATCTATTAGTGGAGATTTCCTAATTCCTGTGCTGCGCCCTTGTGCCATTTCTGTCCCTGGTAGCCCTTTCTTATGCTGTTTACCTTTCTGCACTACAGCTAGTACGTTTGAGGTAATAAGTGAAGCTATAACTGGGAACACACTTTAAAAAATTATGTATTAAAAAAAAAAAGATTGATTGGTAAAGCTTATATTCCATTTTTACTTTGGTTTGTTCCTTATGTCAGTGGCAATTTGCAACATTTTATTTGCCTTTTTTTTAGCCTTCTTGAGGAACCTTATTGCAGTGAAAAGGTTATTTGGAGGCAAGTGTTGACTTGATAAAAAATGTATTAAGTTGATTCTTTTGCAGTGGTTTTATATTGATACATCCATATGATAGGTTCAGCATATCTTATTTGAAAGAAATACAGTTTAACTTTCGGGGAAAAGAAATACAGTTTCACTTTCGGGGAAAAGAATAATCACGTTATCTGGTTTGCAATAGTTTACATAGCAATAGATTACATTAATGTATGTGTATAGGCAACCTCAAAAGATGAAAAGATTCTGAAAGATTTTCAGTCAGATAGTTCCAAATTGGACTTAGCGTCAGGAATCTAAGAAAATTATTTAGAATAACCCCCCATTTTGTCAGTATGGGCATGTTCTATAGGTTTACATTGCTGAAAGTGTTTTGTGCAGATCTTGCCATTCTCTTTAAATCTCTGTGCCATTTATTTTTAACCAGTCACATTGGTTATCTACAAAACGTTGAACAAGAAGTTAACCTCTATGAAGTCATCTTTTGTTTATAGACATCATTCAAAGTTGAGAAAAAATAGTGGAATTTTAAATTAATCAATCTTTTAAATACTTAACTCTAGCAATTCTTAGAAAGAATATATAGGAAAATTAATAATGCCATATACTATCAATAAAGTTTATTACAATAAACTTTATTGATAATTTAACTTCTGTTTGTAGTGTTTTTGCACAGATATTATTTCACCTTAGAGTTTGTGAAATGCAGGTTTTTTAGAATGTTCTGGCCAGCATATGGTGAGCTTGTATTTTGTTTCAGGTAGCATTGCAATTCCCAGATTGCCTATTACCAGATTCAGCAGCTGTGGCCTCAAAACTGGAAACTGCTACTGGTTCAAAAATGTATATACTTGGAGATACATCTTATGGCAGGTACAATTTGTCATGTACTATAGATGTTTTAAACATATGTAAGATTTTTTGCAAAACACATTTCAATATTTTGTATTTAATAATTTATGTTCTTGTTGGTAGTTGAAAAGAAATTTGAAGTTTGAAATGTGTTCTGAGCTTCTATTCACTGAATGACATTAAGAGTAATAATTAAAAAGGAAAAAAATGAACCGATTTGGAAAGTTTATGCGTTTTAACAGCTATCAAAGGAGATGATCTGTATTTTTCAAGTTTAAATTATTTGTTCACAAACGTGATTTATGTATTTGCCATGTGAAATTTTGTTTTAAGGTTAAGCGCTTTCTGTAAATTATAAAAATATATCTTATCTTTTCCGCTCTGGTGCTTTACAATGGAGGGAAAGGGGCATGGAAGAAAAGCATAAAAACTTACAAATACATCCATTTTTCAAGCCAAGGGAGTTGTCAAGTATTGCTCCACACCTTCTTTGTTTCTAATGGATGTTTGTGACAACAAATGGGATCTGGAAATAGTCATGTGGTATAAAACATTTACTGTGATTTGGTCTGTCGGGAGGAATTTGTTTCAACTGTTCGGAGGGGGAGGGGAATGGAAATGTGGCTGCATGAGAAGACTAAGTGCTGAGCTACTGCACATGGCTGGTCTTCTTTTAAAACAGCTGAATTTCATAATATTGGTATTTTTTTGTTAATAAATAACTATTTTACAATGTGTGTACGTATTTGATAGTTTTTTAAGTTTTTCCTCTACGCCCCATAGACTACGATGTAAAACACCAGTGCTAGCAAGATGTTTTTTTTTTTTTCATTTATAGAAAGCAGTTAACTATAGAACACAATTTCATGTGACAGATGCATATATAGCATGTTTTTGATGAAATAACTTTGAATTGAAAAAATATTGAACTTATTCTTTAAAATGCATTTTCCATAACAGTTTATACAATAGTTATCTTCTCTTAAGTTAAGTATGTGTTATTGTTAACAAATGCATTTTGTTTAATAGAGCAAAAAATGTTTTTGGGAAACAAAATTTCAGCACTTGTTGAAGTGAAATGTTTTGCAAGATATACTGCAAATAAACATTTTGCTAAAATATAAATGTATTTGTTTTTTAAAATTTTATCCAAAACTGTGTATACTTCTAAAGTATCGCCAATTGCCTTGTTTCACAAGTCAAAATTTTTTGACATATGAACCCGAAAAATCCTGCTGTTTTCACATTTTTCGTGTACCACAATTATATGCATTTGTAAGAGGGGAAGTCAAGCTAAAGTTAGAAAATGGGATTTATCAGAAAATGGAACAAACCTTAACAAAACCTCAATCTCAATGTAGTCTCCACCCTTCTCAATGCAGTTGTGGCACCTTCCTGGAAGTGCCTGGATTCCAGCAGAATAAAAGGCTTTGTCTTGTCTTCACTACCATTCGTGCACCTGAGTTATTGTTGGTCACAGATTTAAGACGATGGCGACGTGAAGAAAGTGATGCATAAGTGGTTGCGAGAACAAGATAAAACCTTTAATTCTGCTGGAATCCAGGCACTTCCAGGCAGATGGCACAAGTGCATTGAGAAGTGTGGTGACTATGTTAAGAAAGTACAGTATCAGTTTTGTTAATGTGCATTCCATTTTTCTATTAAATCCCATTTTGTAACTTTAGCTTAACTCTCCCTCCTTCCTCCCTCCCCCACTTTACACACATTTTTCCTCTCAATAATTCTTACCTTTTTTCTGTATAGCTGTTGTGTAGATGAAGTTGCTGCTGAGCATGTTGAAGCACAATGTATAATCCATTATGGAAAGACATGTCTTAGTCCTTGCAAACGACTGCCAGTCATGTATGTCTTTGGCAGAAGAAATATTGACCTTGAGGAGTGTGCTGCATCCTTCAGAAAACTCTATCCTAGCACGGATATTCCTGTCATAATAGTTTATGATGTTGTTTATTTTTTTATCATGGGTAAGTTATTCCAAGATTAACTTTTTGTTAGAAGTGTGCCTGGTTACTGTCTATGTGTGTGAAGTTCTCCATATGTCCACTGGTTTTTCTGAAAACTATAGTTATACACCATATCTCAATGATGTGTGTTAGAGCCAATTCAGAATTTTCACTCGGCCTGTGTGAGTGCCATCATAAAACCATCATTTAAAAACTGCATTTTGTGTTTACTTGTGTTATATTTGACTAATGGTTAAATGTGTTTGATGATCAGAAACTTTTTGTGTGACAAACATGCAAAAGAATAAGAAATCAGGAAGGGGGCAAATAGTTTTTCACACCACTGTATATAGACAAAAGTAGAAATAACTTTTATAATTTAAAAACATAGATATAAGTTTATAAGTTCAATATTGACACAGTGAAGTTATTTCTTGTAAATATAAATTAATATGCAATGTGTCATAACTCTCTGGCAGAATGATCAGTGAATACAACTACTTTACCTTGAAACCTTTTTCTTCCTTATTGAAAAATCTCAACCGTTACAGATTACTCTTCTAGTAAACAGCTTAAGTATACCAAAATAGAAAAATGGAAAAAATGCATGACTTCTCCTAGAGGAAGTGCATTGGTTCAGTTGAGTCACAATTTTCCTGTACACAGTTGTGGTATTACTGTATATAAGACACATATATGCAGAAAAGCAATACATAGCACTGAATATACAGTTATTTGTATAAAAAGTTCATAAAATAAAACAAAATTAAAATAAATAAAAACAAACATAAATATATACTAATATGGAAAATTTATAAGTACTATGTGTGTGTATACAAAGCATTTAGAAATTATTCAGACCCCCTCAATTTTTTCACATTTTGTTATGCTGCAGCCTTAGGCCGGAGTTATACTTCACACGACGTATGCTGCAGCGGACGCTCCTGCTACGCAAGCGTTGTAGTGTTTATACTTGCGCGCGTACTTTACGTAAATCTGGAGGAATCCACCAGGTGGCAGTGCAAGATATTATCATGGTGAGAACATGTTCGCTTCTCTGTGCTGTGAATTGCCTAGAACACCTATTAAATTCCGATGACACCTTACCGCAATATATCTGAAAAGGATGTTTATTGATTAAATCCATTAATCCAGGGATGTGTCCATTCCAGCAAGCATTGGGCACGAATGAGAAACAATCCCTGGATGAGGCCTCAGCTCATTGCAAGGTGAATACAAGCACACATATACACTAGCGTCATTTTAGCGGCACCAAATCCCCAAATCTGCATATCTTTGGAAGGAAACCAGAGCACAGTGTGGAATACAAGCCGAAAATACCAGCAACATAACTCCCTGTGAGACAGCAGTGCTACCGCTCCACTACCGTGTCACCCCAATGTGTGTAATTATTAACAGTATTCATTATTTAAACAAAATTATATGTAAAATGTAACATACACACTTTAATGCATTTCATCATAAAACTGATATCAAGTATAAATCGAAGGATTCTAAATGTGCAGAGAGTTGGAATATCATACATTTAATTTGTTCAGTGTGGTGATCTATTGGTGCTTGCCGCTGCTGTCAGGTCCAAGAAGCTTGTACTGATTAAAAACTGGGATGACGTCTTACAAATGTGCAGTTACAGTATGTGTGTAGAATATTTCAAGCAATTTAAATTAATATGTTAATGGAAGTATAAGGAATAATAGTGTATGGTTACAGTGTTTTATATTCTTACATACTAATGCAGTCAAATCCAAAGCAGTATTTGGAAGGGAAAAAATATCTTTATGTTAAATTTTACTACTGAAATACTTGTAGGTTGTGATTAAATTATTGGTTGATTTAAATGTATACAATCCAAAATATGCAGTTTTTAAAAAATATAATTATAATAGAAACATTTTTTAATGCCTGCCTTTGTGGAAATATTGTTTTTTCAGTAGCTACAGAAGTAAAACGAATTTAGTTTCATGTTTAGTTTGACATTTATGCATTTTTTTAAATATAGCAGATGCTAAAATTATTCTCATTTTATTGTACTAACAAGAGATTTTTTTCTTAATCTCAGGTGGTTTGCAAAAGATTCTGCAATCTGAATATCCAAATGTAGTTATGTCTCAAATCAGACCTGAAGTAACAAAAAAAGGTCTTGAACTTGACTTGGGAGAAGTACCTGCTAACAGGCCTGTTGGACAACTTGTTGAAAAATTTGGACGTCAGTTTGTCATTAAAGAAGGTTTTAACATCAAAGATTATGGAATATTTTATGTTGGCCAGGAAGGTGCTACTTTAAACAATTTTATGATGACTTTCAATCAGTGTACTTTTTGTTCATTTGATCCTGTGACAAAAGTTGGAAGGCAAGAGTCTGTTAACATCAATAAGGCTCTGATGAAGCGTTACTATTTAATTGAGAGAGCCAAAGATGCAAATGTATTTGGCATATTAGCTGGAACCCTTGGTGTTGCTGATTATCTTTCCATTATTGATCATCTAAAGGACCTTATTAAAACAGCAGGGAGAAAAAGCTATTTGTTTGTAATGGGAAAGCTGAATGTTCCTAAACTAGCCAACTTTCTAGAAATTGATATGTATGTGCTAGTAGCATGCCCAGAGAATTCTCTGTTGGACAGCAGTGACTTCTACAAGCCAGTAATTACTCCTTTTGAATTGGAAATTGCCTTCAATAAACAAAGAGAGTGGACTGGAGAATACGTCACTGAATTCAGAGACTTACTTCCAGGTAGGTTATATGTGTTAATTAAGTATAAAGTTCTAACTATATTATTGAATTTCTATTTATGAGATTTCTGAAAGTTTTAAGTAAAGGCAGAGTTTCATAAATACAGTTTTCAGTTACAAGTATTTCTTTGTTTTTTGGTGAAGTCTTCCTACATGCTGAACATTACAAGAATGTGTCAGTTCCAGTTTTGATCACCTTAAAGCTATAATTTTATGTTTGAAGAATTGCTCTGTGGTGCTTGATATTATGCTAACATTTGTACAAATATGGATTGGTATGTCATCTGCGTTAATTCATTTCTAAGGTGGTGTTATTTTCTTTCGATATCTTAGAAATACTGTAGATGGTAAAATACATGCAGAAACCTAAATCCAGTACTTGCCTTAGTAGTCAAAAAAATTAACTATAGTAATTGATTGGGAGCCTTCATTACTCATACTCTTAACCCAACCCAGACCCAAAACTGAGAGCTAATAAAACAAAAAGGTCAAAAAAAAATTAAAAGTCAACAGCCAGTGTAACAGTATGGTGCAATCTGATGTAACATAAAGTAGTATTGGGCAAGAATAAATGAGCAGGTGAGATAATCAGAAATGTGATACTCCATGTGCTGTTCCCTGAACATGCCTCAAAAAATCCTAAAAATAATCAATTTTAGTATGGTTGGTTACAAGAACTCATTTCAGGTGAAAAGGGATTTTTCTTGATACCAGCCTCTACATTAATGCATAGTAGAATTTCAAAAATCTGTGTACAGTAGACTTTTGACAGCCACTACTGAACGGAAACAGATGAGAGCTTTGTGAGTATACAGTATATTTACCAAATGGACGAACCTGAATTCCTTTTGAGTCTCAATTTATTGAATTTAATCTTCTGCACCTCACGAGAAAGCTGTGAGGCACTTCCATTTGCAGCAGGAGGCATTTGAGATCTCTGTTCTTCACTTTGCTTTTGTAGGTAGCTCACTGTACTCAAAATGATCACTTACTGTGACCACACAAGTTGGAATTCTTTTGTGATTTTCACAGGATTACCCCTTTGAAAGGGTCACCTGAAGCTGCTCATTTGTGTGATGGAATGTCAGCTCATACTGTGGGTGACTGATCCCTAGGCCAATTCAAGCTGTCAATGATGTTGCAATATTTTTCATTCACCGTCCATTTTTTTTAAACTGCTAATCTTGAGCAGGGTCATTGGGCAGCTGGAACCTATCCTTGTGGTGTTATATTTTACATAACCTATGCAGTGAGATTTGAGCGCCACACAAGGAATGTAATGGTGCTTGTTTGCTCATTTGAGCAATACTTAAAGTGGGCCGATAACAGAGGCAGTTGAAGTTTGTAGAGGACCCCCAGACTTCAAATGAATGTTAGTGTATCGCTGTGCTTGTAGATTGAAGAGGACCCCCTCACTTTCAGTATAATATCTGAATATACATGTGATCTGACCTCAAAGGTGGAACCCCACCACCCCTTCATGTAAAAGTAATAACGAATCCGGAAGAGAAACTACATGCTGACTAACCAGAATATTGCCAATAATTTGTTTCCATATTCAAGTACTGCTTGCAGACCAATTCGGATGTAATTCTACTGTGCACCCAATATAATAAATCTGAAATAAACTGATCACATTATGTATCAAACAAGTGCCTTACACTTTTTTAAAAGCCAGTGCCATTGTCCTCCAGCATTCACTTTGTGCATTGTAAGCTTGCAATAACAATCAACACTCAGTGTTATGCACTTTGTGTGGCATGTCATTTGCATGCGTGGTTAGAAAAGGCAAAATATGCACTATAGCCAAGCCATCATGAAACACAACAGAGTACAATTTTTTCTATGATGTGTGCCAAGTCACTTATTTTGTTCAGAAGATGGAAGAAAGGAAACAATTGAGGATGCTGTGCTCAAGTGAGTAAAAGTAATTTGTAACTTCTAGTTTCCTGTTGATAGCCATTTATTAAAATGACAAGACACATGTAATTTTAGAGTTTTGTTTCAATAAGGCATCATGATTTGTGAAAATTTTAAATGAACTTGGAATGAATTGACATTGATTCAGTGTAATAACATTACTGAATTTTGCTGTGTGCTGAGTTGTACCAAGAGAACAAAGTAACTCCTCTGTCCTGAACTGAAATGCCCTTACACCATTTCTCCAGCTACCCCTGTAGACTCTTTCTGCGGTACATGGGTAGATCAGCTAATTATTTACAATCCATAAGCATATCTCTATCTCACCAACCCTAAAAGGACAATACCATTGTGTATCATCAGTGTTTTGAAATGATGATGTGACAATGTGAACTTCTAAGACATCACACAGCCCTATTCTGCAGTAGGCGTTCATTAAGGATATCTCTGTACTTTGCTCCATTCAGCTTTACCTTGACCCTATCTAGTCTCCCATTCCCTGCCTCTGAAAAACAACCCCATGGTATGATGATGCCACCACCATGCCTCACTGTTGGATTACTATTGCACAGGTGATGGACATTGCCCGATTTCCAAACAAACATGACACTAATCTTTGTTTCATTAGACCAGAAAATCTTGTTTCTCGCAGTCTGAGAGTCCTTTAGGTGCATTTTTGTTTCAGTGTTTCATTTACTCAGGAAGATTTCTATCTGGCCGCTATGTCAAAATTCTTGATTGGTAGAGTGTTTCAGTAATGGTTGTCCTTCTGGCAGTTTCTCCCATTTTCACACAAGTGCTCTGAAGCTAAGTCAGAGTGACTGTCCGGTTCTTGGCACCTCTTTTGCCATGGCCTGTCTCTCATGATTGCTCGGTTTGGCCAGGTTACCACCTTTAGGAAGAGTTGTGCTTGGTCCATACTTCTTCCATTTCAAAATTATGAAGGCACATGTGGTCTTGGAATCTTTCAAAGCTGCAAGATTTTTTGTAGACTTTCCCATATCTTTGCCTTGACACAGTCTCCTGTCTCAGCTCTGCAGGTGATTCTTTCGACTTAATGGCTTAGTTTTTGCAGTGATACACAATGTCAGCTGTGGAACCTTAAACGGACAGGTGTGTGCCTTTCCTAATCATGTCTAGTCAATTGAATTGACCACATCTGGACCAAGCAAGGTGTGGAAACATTTCAACAGTAATCAATAAAATGGGATTCCCCAGAGCCAAGTATCAAGTATCATTAGAAAGGGTCTGAATACTTGTGTCAATGTGGTGTTTCTATTTTTATTTTAAATAAATTTGCAATTTTCCAAAATTCTGTTTTTGCTTTATTATTCTGAGGTGATGAATGTTGCTTGATATGGGAAAAAATTAAATTAAATGATTTAGTGATGATGATGATTAGTACCAGGCTGCAATATAGCGGAATGTGGAAAAAGTGAAAGGGTCTGAATACTTTATGAATGCACCATATGTAATTTTTATCTTACCATCACAGAAATGATAAGTAAAGATTTTTTGCAGATTTGTTTTAGATTGCATAACATTTCTTTTGAATTTACATTACAGGAGGAAATAGTTATGTTGAGTTTAGAAATCAAAATGTGGAAAGCCTTAATGAAGAAACTGATGTCTCTCTAATTACTGGCAACCTGCGATCCATCTCTTTGCCTAAAACTGAACTTCATGCTGATAATGGAGGATCATCCTTGGTTCAGAGGAATCAGACTTTAACTATGTCTCAGCTGGATCCAGCGGGTTTGTATTATTTAATCACTGACATTTAAACATTATCTTGTCTGTCTTACTGAGCTGAGAATGTGGTGCTCTATAAACAAGTTTGTTTTTGTGCATATATATACATACTGAGGGGTAGAAGAGAGGCTAAACTCAAATAAAGTAGTAAAACTTTTATTCCTTTCATTTTATATGTTAAGTTCCTTCTGCAGTTATCCTGGCTGCCCTTAAGTTTATTTTTGTCCATACATACTTAAATTGAATAAGCCTCACGGATTCCAATTGAAAGTACATGCTTTTCCAAACAGCTAACAAGAAAGGAATATCTGTCTTTGTCTCTTGCTGCCTTTTTTAGGTGAATGAGGGTATAACTGGCTTACACAGTGGGTAGGAATTCTTCTAATATTAACATCCCAGAAAGGAAGTACTAAATTTGATACTGGCAAACACTAGAAGACAAAAGGGCAATCTTATAAATGCTCCAATTGCAATGTTGATTGTTACTAAGTAAGATGCCTTTGAAATGGTGGTCACTGACATTGCTGGCTGAAGAGTTAGGTTTAGACATTATTATTCCAGGGGGTGGAATTTGTATGCATTAGGATTACAAGTTTAAACCATTGTTCTACAGGTACTAGAGAATTATCCAAGACAAGGCAAGAAATAATATCCTTAGCTATAATTCAGTCACACTCCTAGAATATGCAAAGATAAAAATATTGAATTCTAACAGTAAACTGTGACAATTGCATTAGAAATGAACAAGCACACTATTACATAAAATTCTCAACAATAGATCCATAACTTTGACACCTTATCTAATAGGATCTTTGATATCCTAAATAGATATTGTTTAGGAAATGCTTTGGTTATATGTGTTATTCCCATATGCCTGCTATTGTCAAGAAATGTTTTTCATTTCCTTTTTCAATTGGAATGGCCTAATAAAATGCAAAGCACAAAGACCTTACACTTACCTTCTCTTCTTCTTTCGGCTACTCCCGTTAGGAGTTGCCACAGCGGATCACCTTTTTCCATATCTTATTGTCTTCTGCATCTTGCACTGTCACACCCATCACCTGCATTACCCTTCTTGCTGTCTCCCTTACTACTTCTGCTGTAGTAGCCGAGCTGTCTGGTAACTCTTCATTGCCACCCAGTGCTTGTTTTACCTCCTCCCTAAACTCAACCTTGCAGTCTTCCTTTTTCAAATTCCACCATTTGATCCTTGGCTCTGCCCTCTCTCTCCTCCTCTTCTTGATCTCCAATGTCATCCTACATACCAGCATCCTATGCTGTCTAACTACACTTTCCCCTGCCACTTCTTTGCAGTCTTTAATCTCCTTCAGATTGACTTTTCTGCATAGGATATAATCTACCTGTGTGCATCTTCCTTCACTCATGTACGTCACCCTATGTTCCTCCCTCTTCTTAAAATACGTATTCACCACAGCCATGCCCATCCTTTTTGCAAAATCCATTATCCTCTGACCTTCTTCATTCCTTTCCTTGACACCATACCTACCCATCACCTCCTCATCTCCTCTGGTCCCTTCACTAACATGTCTATTGAAATCCGCTCCAATCACCACTTTCTGTCCCTTGGGTACACTGTCCATCACTTCATCCAGCTGACTCCAGAAATCTTCTTTCTCATCCATCGCACACCCAACTTGTGTGGCATATGCACTAACAACATTCATGATCACACCTCCAATTTCCAGCTTCATAATCCTTACTCTGTCTGACACTCTTTTCACTTCCAAAACACTCTTGACATACTGTTCCTTCAGAATAACTCCTACCCCATTTCTCCTCCCATCCACATCATGATAGAACAATTTAATCCACCTCCAATCCACTTGGCCTTACTCCCCTTCCATTTAGTCTCTTGTGCGCACAATGTATCAACCTTACTTCTTTGCATCACATCAGCTAATTTGCTCCCCTTACCAGTCATGCTGCCAACATTCAAAGTTCCTACCCTCAGTTCCACTCTTAATTCTTCTTCTACCTTCCAATCCTGAAATTAATTCTTAATTAAGTGGTTTATAGTCATTTTTTAAAAGGGAAAGATATTAACAAACATGGCTTTTTGGATCGTTGCAGATGAAAACAGTTGTTTATTATGTAGCACACCTTGTCTGAGAGTGTCCCTGACATTAGGGAGTTGCTTTGGAGTTAGTCTGACTCTTCCTGTAACCACTGCTTCAATGAGCAGGTTAGAAAATTGCTATATGGATGAAAGAAACTAGTTTATTTTTTAAACTACCAGTCAAATTGCATTATAACAGAAAACCACAAGGGGGCAACATCTAATCAATAGTGAGAATAAACAGTGGATTTCAAACTAAAAATATTAGCATTTTATTGAAAAACAACAATGGATCTAAAATAATCAGTTAATTGAAATATATATATATATATATATATATATATATATATATATTAATATACTAATTATATCTTTTCCCAAAATTAATATTTGAAATATGCAGTTTTGAAACAATATACTAAATTGTTTTTCTTTTTTATGACTTGCTAAACAATAACATTGGAAGAGTTCATCTGTCTTGTCTTTTTTTTTTCAAACTATTAGTTACACTTTGGGGTCACTGAAAATTGAAGCCTATCTTTGTGATAGTAAGCAAAAGTAGAAATAAATAGTGATCCTCCTTACAAGGCTTACGAACGCTTGTGTCAGTGGGTGAATTTATAATCCCCACTAGATCAATTTATAGTCATCACTTAGTCTAAAATAGAGGACTTTAGGATGTGGGAGGAAGTTCTCATTACCTGGAAATTATCCACTTTTACAACATATAATCTTTTATATACTAGGTGGTCAAGAGGTTTTTAAGGTGGCCTTTTAACGGTAAAACATATAAATTTTCAAAGTAATCCCTGGGAACACTAATGTACTTGTTTTTAACATTCATGAAGCTTTTCTGTGTAATTCATGCCACTCATTCAAAGCTTGTTTTTCCTTGTTTGTGCAACCAGGTAGTATAAGAAGAGCATTGTCTTGAGCAGAAAGAGGACGGTGAACAACTTTCTTCACTGCTTTTTCATGATTGACTGTAAAACAGATTAACATAATATTGACTGGATAATTAGGCATGTAATCTATAAAAAAAGATGCAGGAACTTACTTTGGATCTTGAATTTCTATGGCGTTGAAGAATCATCTTATTTCCAATGTTTCAACTGTACTTTTAAATTTTAGGTCACAGTGACGTGTGTCCAAGTTTTATTCCCAGTTATGAAACATGAATTAGCTCAAGATTAGTAATGATTGAACCCCGCTAAATTCACTTTACCTCAAGTTTAGCGAAAACCTGGAAAGGTTTGTTGAATTTCAGTGACCTCTAGAAAATATCAGTGGGAAAGTCAATGGGAAAGAAGAAATTTAACTAGTTTTGAGTGGATTATAGTGGTGCAATGGTCTTTTGAGTGTTCCTGAGAGATAATGAAGCATCTGCTAGCTATGCTAGACTAATTATTGTGGACAAAAATGTGACTATGACTAACAAACTAACAAACACCAACAAATCCTGTGAGGCAAGGGATCAGTGTTATATACTCAAGGGTCTGTCCCTGTTGTAGCCTGGTCTACGCTTAATAACAAGGAGTATATCATGCTGAATCCAGCAGTGAATCTATACAGAACAACAAATTATTTTCATAATGTTATCATTTTGATCAGCTAATGTACCCATCATAATAAACAGACTACAGGCAGTATATCTGCTTGTGCAGTTCAGATCAGGCCATGCAGTAAAGTGAATTTTATTTATTTATTTTTTTAAAATGAATGCAAGATGCAAATCTGGCTGGAGTACTTATCGGATAGTGACAGACCACATGATTGAATAATATAAGTATACACTGTAAAATATGAGACAAAACAAGATGAAGTGTTGGGGAACCTTGAAGGCAAACCTCGTGTAATTGATGGAAAAAATAACAAAAAATAGCAAATATTGTAAAGGTCTTTCCAGGCTGGAGTCAAACAACAGACTGACTCAAAATGGTGGCGTAATCCCTTAAGAAGCCAGACTGGAAGGAGCATGGGTGGGAAACCATGGCCCAGAAATGATGTCACTGAGGCTGCTGGTCATCTCATCTGTAAAGGAGAAAGGAGGAGAAGCATTAGGCAACAGTGTAAACCCTCGACTAAAGGTGGAATTGCCATCATATAAGCCTTCAAAGTTGTCTTCCAAGTACACATGATAGACAACAGGCATGCGCAAAGCAAATTGAGTATAGTTGTAGAATGTGAGGTGGAGTATGCTTAAGGTATGCATAAATGTTTTATGCGTGTGTGACAGAAAGCGGACGGGTAGCGCAGATCAGGTAGTGACATCCACATCCATCATTGGCTACTGCAGCCCCTTGTGTCATGTTGACCTTACAATGCATAATGGGGCACTAGGATAAAAAACAGTTCCCCTAAGCTGACTGCATTGCAGATGTTCTGGGTAAAATTGAGCAAACAATGTCACCGGTAAACCAAGAACATTTGCTGTGAAAAACACTGGTGAATTTGACTAATGAACTTTACTCAAGATTGTACTTAGGAAACTGAATGTCATGACAGTTCATTTCAGGTGTCAACATTCTAGGGACCCAACAGGCACAGATCTTGTCAAGTGCAAATATTTGTAAAGGATGGACTCAATTAATCTACAAGTAATCCATGAATTGTCTGCAATCTTGCATACCATAATTCTTCAATTTTTGCACAATTCACTTCATGGTAGCACCACTTTCTTCTGTCTTCAGTAATCTCCAAGAAATATCCTGTAGTCCATTTCTTGTCTCTATCATGTGAAGGGAACCTGTTACAAGTGTTGTTGGAGGTTTAATAATAATAAGATACCTGATGTTTTTTTTTTTTGATAGCATTGTTGACCTGGTTATGAAACAATAAATAAACGCTATAAACCACAATTGCTAAGATCTTGAAATTAACATATTTTACTACAGAGGAACTATTGTTTGACCATATACAAAATGAGCACATCTGAAAAACAAATGTTTTGCTCTTCTTTTGTATGGTAACCATTTCAAAATTTAAACTAATATTTGTATGAAAGCATTTTAAATAAAACTTGTATTAATATATTCCTAACTAAAACTAATTTAATAACTGCCATTTACCTTAGCTGGAAGAGTAATAGCCCAAGTCCTAAATAATGTATAATGTTTCTCTCTTCTTTTTTTTTAGCTTCTTTTCTGTCCAGGCGAACCTGGCAAGGACTGGAACCAAAACTTGGAGAGACTCCAGTGACAAAGGCTATAAAAGGAAGAAGAGGCATAGCCATTTCCTATGAGGATGAAAAGAACAGTTAAAAGCAGACAAATACTACAAAATTTAGATTTTAAGTCACCTTGCATCCAAGTATTCCTGGTGTAACATAATATTTACCAACCATTAGGCATTTGTTACTTAAATTATGGCAAATAAATTTTGGTAAAGTTTACTGAAAAAATCAAAAGCAGCAGTTACAGCCTGTCCTTGTAAATGCATGATAGAGGTCAGTAACAAGGTGCCTTCCATGTCAACTCAAAAAGTGAGCAGTTAATGTGACAAACTTAAAGGGAGTTAAAAAAAATGACCATGTTAGTGTGTGTCTAAATTGGACTAAATTGATTAAGAGGATGAATGTACATATATTATTCACTGAAAACTCTTAAAGGGTTAACTCATTTTATAGAACTAAACAAGTATAATGAAAAAATATTTTTATTTAAAATAAAATTATGTAAATACATGTATTTAAAGATGTCTTACATATGAAAGAGAAATTGCCAAAAGCAATTCCTTTTCCAACAAATATTGATTTAAATTAATAAACATGGGTAGACAGTAACTTATATTCTACCAGTGTGTGTCTGTGGGTATCCTAATTTTCTTGTTTTATCCCAAAAATATATGTCATGTTAAGTGGTGACTCAGATTTTTCCTGTCGTAAGTGGCTGGCTTATTTGTTGGGCCCTGCAGGGTTAAGCTTCAGCTCGCCATTACCCTGAAATAGGATAAATAGGTTTGGTAAGTGTATGATGGATGCTTCAGTTGTTGGCAGTAGTGATTTTAAATAATGCTTAAACATAGTAACACTAGAGAAATGTGATACAGTGAGATTAAACATTGTTTGCTGTAAGACAAAGTGGGCACTGCCCATTGTCCTAGTATTTTAGAGGCACACAAAGCCTGTTGAGACAGCAGATTTAACAGAAATGCCGAAATTCAGCTGTGCACTCCCTACATCCCCCCCAAACTGCATTCTTAAGTGAATGGCCGAAGTAAAGCTCTGCCAACACCGCCCTGTACTTCATCTGGCACTGAGGGTTCTCATACAGCGCAAATGCAAATGTTGGCAGTTTGCAGCCTTTGTCGATTTTCATAAAGCATTTGACTCAGTTGATCGAGCTGCCCCATTGGATGAAACTCGCAGGATCCCCCGAAGTTTCTGAATATCATGGCTGGCTTGCATACTGGTATTATGAGTGCTGTGAGTGAAGACAGGACCTCAACGATTTTCCTAGTTGATTCTGGGGTTTGTCAGGGGTGTGTTCTTGCTCCTACTCTGTTCCATGCTTGCATAGACTGGTTGTTGGGCAGGGTCCTGTGGTTGTGGGGCATCTGTTAGTGAAGAAACATTTACTGATCTTGACTTTGCTGACGATGCTGTGATCTTTGCGGAGTCAATGGAGGCACTAATTGGGGCTCTCGAGTAACAGTGAAGAGTATGTGTCTGGGCTTGCGAGTGTCCTAGATAAAAACCAAGATCCAGACCTTTAATGACCTCTTGGGCACAGCCACAAGCAGTATGTCTGCCTGCAGAGGGAATGTTGACATCTTTGAGAAGTTTACTTACCTTGGCAGAGGCATTGATGTCTCTGGTGACTTTTCCTATAAAGTCAGTATAAGAACTGTGTTAGCCAGGTGGGGTCATCGGTTCGCTGGAAAGGGGTTTGTGGCACTTCCAATATCACTGCAAAAGTCTTTTAGAGTCCTGGTGCTTGTTGTTTTGCTATATGGTTGAAAACATGGATGCCATCCAGTGACCTGAGGTGAACACTGGACTCCTTCAGTACTGTGTCTCTTCAGAGAATCCTTGGGTACCACTGGTTTGACTTTGTGTCGAATGAGTAGTTGCTCACAGAGTCCTGCATGAGGCACATTACCTATATTGTGAGGGGAGCGTCAGTTGCTGTACTACGGCCATGTGGCATGATTCTCTGAGGGTAATCTGGCATGCAGGATCCTTATTATTGAGGACCCAAGCAACTGGATCAGACCAAACTCCTTCAGCCAAGAAGGTGCCCAAATGGACCTTAATTTTAGACTTGTAACTGAAAACAGAACTGTGTTTGCATGTGATGGACAAAATAATGTGCCTACAAGCAGGAACTGGATCTGTAATTGGAAGGGATTTTATTCCAGAGGTTACACTTTCCTTTAAAACTAACTGCATTAATTTCTTCTGTCTCTTATGGGGAGAGCTAAAGACTGACAATCCATTCTCTTTGGGGTCGTAAAAGTTGATGAACTGCCATCTCTTTGGGGAAGCTGAAAGTTGACTGTCTGTTCTGTTTGTGAGCTGAACGCTGACACGCCACTCTCTTTTGGGAAAAAAAATGCTCATAAACCTTCTTTGGCCTAGAAGCAACTCTCAATAGCACCTTGGAGCTGGATACCTTAGAACATTAGAACACTCTAGAGGAGAACAGGCCATTCAGCCCAACAAAGCTCGCCAGTCCTATCCACTTATTTCCTCCAAGAAAACATCAAGTCGAGTTTTGAAAGTCCCTAACGTCTTACTGTCTACCACACTACTTGGTAGTTTATTCCAAGTGTCTATCGTTCTTTGTGTAAAGAAAAACTTCCTAATGTTTGTGCGAAATTTACCTTTAACAAGTTTCTAACTATGTTCCTGTGTTCTTGATGAACTCATTTTAAAATAACAGTCTCTATCCACTGTACTAATTCCCTTCATAATTTTAAACACTTCAATCATGTCACCTCTTAATCTTATTTTGCTTAAACTGTAAAGGCTCAGCTCTTTTAATCTTTCCTCATAATTCAACCCCTGTAGCCCTGGAATCAGCCTAGTCACTCTTCTCTGGACCTTTTCTAATGCTGCTATGTCCTTTTTGTAGCCTGGAGACCAAAACAGCACGCAGTACTCAAGATGAGGCCTCACCAGTGCATTATAAAGGTTGAGCATAGCCTCCTTGGACTTGTACTCCACACATCGTGTTATATATCCTAACATTCTGTTAACCTTCTTAATGGCTTCTGAACACTGTCGGGAAGTTGATAGCTTAGAGTCCACTATGACTCCTAAATCCTTCTCATAAGGTGTACTCTCGATTTTCTGACCGCCCATTGTGTATTCAAACCTAATGTTTTTACTTCCTATGTGTAATACTTTACATTTACTGGCATTAAATTTCATCTTCCAAAAATCTGCCCAAGCCTGTATGCTATCCAAGTCCTTCTGTAATGATGTAACGGATTCCAAATTATCTGCTAATCCACCTATCTTGGTATCATCTGCAAACTTAACTAGCTGGTTACTTATATTCCTATCTAAATCATTTATATATATATTACAAATAGCAGCAGCCCTAGCACTGACCCCTGTGGAGTACCACTCTTAACATCGGCCAATTCTGATGAGGTTCCTCTCACCATCACCCTCTGTACTGACCCCTACTCTCTCTTCTGTTTCTTTCTCCGGTTTCTCTGCCACCGCCACCACCTACTCAAAGCATCATGATGTTCCAACAATTATGGATGGATCAAAAGCCAGAAGTCTACGTGACCATCATCATCAAGTCCTTCCGTGAGAACCCTAAATACAAAGTGGACTGTTTCATTTATGTTAGGTAGAATGCCCAGAGGGGACTGGGCAGTCTAATGGTCTGGAATCCCTACAGATTTTATTTTTTCTCCAGCCGTCTAGAGTTTTTTTTTTTGTTTTTTCTGTCCACCCTGGCCATTGGACCTTACTCTTATTCTATGTTAAGTAATGTTGACTTATTTTATTTTCTTACTGTGTCTTTTATTTTTCTTCTCTTCATTATGTAAAGCACTTTGAGCTACTTTTTGTATGAAAATGTGCCATATAAATAAATGTTGTTGTTGTTGCTTCCTGTGTCTGAGCCAATTCTGCACCCATCTAAAAACATCACCCTGAACTCCCACTTCTTTTAACTTGATGCCCAACCTCTCATGTGGCACCTTATCAAATGCTTTCTGAAAGTCCAGATAAATCATATCATAAGCTCCACTTTGATCGTATCCTTTTGTTGCCTCCTCATAGAATTCCAGCATGTTAGTAAAACACGACCTCCCTCTTCTGAACCCGTGCTGACTGTTCAGAATAACTCCTGTCCTTGCCATGTGTTGCTCAATCTTATCCTTAATAATTCCTTCCATTAATTTTCCTGTGATGCATGTTAAGCTTACTGGCCTATAGTGGCTTGGATCTGCCCTGTCACCCTTTTTATATAATGAGATGATATTTGCCATTTTCCAGTCCTTCAGAATCTCTCCAGTGCACAGTGACTTCCCAAGACATACCCTGAACAAGCTTTAAGATCCACTCTGTCAAGACAAGCTCTGTGCCAGTAACTGACTCCAGTCTGAGAAGACTGAAAAGCAGCATTAGTTCAGAAAGAGAATTTTAGAACCTACACTTTTGTGCCAGAAAGAGTAATGCTTTTAACCTATGAAGTTGCAGAGGACACAGCGAAGAGCCTTACTGAATGATGCAGTATCACTAGAAAAAATGGACAAAAGACCACATAGCAAAGAGAAAGAGTGCACTCCAACACAAGCAGGGTCATCCACTTGTGCCACAGTAACAACAGTCAGTTCCACACAGCACCGGACATCATTCTTGAAGACTTGGTATTGTAAAACTGTTTATCTGTGCCAAGATTTATTAGAACTCTAAATATCCAGGAAACAGCAAGCAACTTCTGTTATATGTTTGTCTCATCTGTCTTGCATCCTGTCTTCTATTTCAATATATATGCAGTTATCATAGTTCTATAATCTTTGTGTTAATTGATAAATTGTAATATTCTGTTTCTTGCAATGTGTGTGCTTCAGTTACCTCAATGTAAATCTAATGGCCATAAACCCCTCCTACAGAGAAAGGTAAGGAAAATGAGGTGGGAGCCTTGTCAAATTATTTAATTGACTAGCTGTGGTCCCTGTCTAAGTCACATTGACATCTCAGTAATCGATATAGCCCATATTGTTTTTATTTGATACGTGGACTGTTTGGTCTGGTATAATAATACACACCCTTTCCCTCTCACTAGTCTTTTCCTTTTCAGGTAGAGCTGCTTGTTTTCGTCACTTCCTCAAACTGACTAACGTGTTTTGCTGGCAAAATGCATTAGTGGTCACTACAACATTGGCCTGGTTCAATGACTCAAGCCTAGTTATATGGTCTTATCTGACTGCAAAACTAAACTGAGATTGCATCTGGGTCACGTTCAAACTTTTTAGCAAACTCCAGGCAGTCTTTCCAGAGAGCTCTTTTGTGTCACCAGTGTTGCACAGAGCTCTTGATATGGTGCACCTTTACTCAAGTGTCAGCTAAGGAATTCTGTAGCTCCTTCTGTGTGATAGTTGGTCTCCTTGTCTAGGCAGTGTCTGGGTGGTTTAGCATTAAAGATCTTTTATTGTCATTCCAACATTCATGTGTAGAAAAGAAATTTGGTACTCAGGTCCCGGTAATTAAAAATGTACATAATAAAAAGTAGCCCCTTAATCCAATAGACTTTGTGATAAAGTTATTACAGATAAACAATAAACAGAATGAAATAACATTAATACAAAAATACAGTAAGATAACTATGGCTAAAATAAATATTATTGCAGTATGCCCTGTAATTAGCAGCAAGCAAAAAAGGTAGTAGCAGTAGTTTAGTACGAGGGATGTCCAAAAAGTTTCCACACTTTTGTTTTTTTAACTATTTATTAAGAATTTCAAAAACAAATTACATCACTTTTCCACATAGTCACCTTTGTTTGCGATGCAATTTTCCCAGCGTCGTACCAAGTTTTTAATGCCCATTACTTCTCCTCCCACCTTCACCATTTCTAATGAAAATATAAAAGTGTGGAAACTTTTTGAACATCCCTCGTACATTAGACTACTTAAACGAAATGTAAAGTGTAGTCTAAGTCACACAGAGTGTACAGTCAGAAGTAGTGATGTTGTATTCGTTAGTCTAATAGCATCACAGAAGAAACTGTTCCTCAGCCTGGTAGTGGTAGCCCATAAGCTGTGCCATCTCCTGCTTGACACAAGTGAAGCAAACAGTCCATGTGCTGGATGAGTGACATCTTCCATAATGGAGGAGGCTTTACTTTTGCACCTGCTGGTGTAAAGGTCCTCAATACTGGGTAGGCTGCTGCCTGTGATCTGCTGAGTAGACTTAACCACCCGCTGCAGTGCTGTCCTGTCTGCCTCTGTACCACAACATACGTAATACAGGAGGTGAGGGTGCTCTCTACCACACACTTGTAAAAAGAGGTCAGAATAGAGGGGCCTCCTCAAGAAGCAGAGGCATTGGTGGGCTTTCTTTACCAGACAGCTGTGTTGGAGTTCCAAGAGAGGTCAATTGTAATATGCAACCCCAGGTATTTGAAGCAGCTGACAATTTCAACCTCTTCTCCATTGATGTAAAGGGGGAGAGGAGGAAGAATACCAGTCCATAATCATTTCCTTAGCTTCCACTTTATGATTATTAAACATAAGGTCCCTTTTGGGACATCAAAACAACAGTATATTGTTTTGTATCCTTTTAATAATTTTATATTATTCTGTCTCTTCTTTGGGACACTCTTTTGCATTTCCTTTCACACCACAGATTCACACCTTGAATAACTGCATGCAGGATTTTATTTAGAGATTGTGGCAGTTATTTTAATGATTAAATGTCAGGAGACAATCTTAGAGCTTTATTTAGCCAGCGCCAGGATTTCATTTTCTTAAATATTTTGTTTCTAACATAAATCAATACACATTAAAAATAATTTTAAGTGTTAGTGTTTTGAAATAAAAATATTACAACAAAATTTCTCATTATTCATTAAAGTTAGAGAACTGGTGAAAGGGCCTGAACACTTTTTCAAGGCCCCAATGTATGCTGCTGTGTTGGCATCTCATGACCTAATGCTTTGTTGTGTAGCTTCACTGCCACTACATATAAATGTCCTTGATGTAATACGTGCAGACAAATAAAGAGTACGATAAAGGTGGTGAATTAGGGGGCTGCTTTAAAAAAATGACTCCAGAAAATCAATTGGCAGAGGATGCCACACTAGCATACAAAGAAGCTCATCTAAAGGTGAAATTTGTCCCTTGTGCAAACTTGCAGACAAGTTAAACAAAATAAAAACAGAGGTCACAGAATGATTTGTATGTTCTGCAGGTCTAACTGAGAGAAGAATCACGTTTCAAATGCTGTGATGTACCTTCAGAAGCCGCTTCATTCAAGAACAAACCAGCCATTAATTACCTTTTCTCTTGATGTGAAACAGGAAGGTGAGGCATAAGCTATGTACAAGTTGAAAAAGTGAAGGTAAGGCAGCGGTCACAAGGTTTTTGTGCTGAAAATAAATAAATCAGAGAAAATCTAATACTGACTTTTTCTCTATTTCATTTTTCCCAACTAAATCTGTTTAGTTTTATTTCAGAAATGGTGTTGAAGTGTAGGTGCCTGTTGTTTGTAGTATCAGGTATAAAGTGAGCAGAATGTGATAATCTAGATAGATAGATAGATACTTTATTAATCCCAAGGGGAAATTCACATAATCCAGCAGCAGTATACTGATACAAAGAAACAATATTAAATTAAATAGTAATAAAAATGAGAGAAAAAAAAAAAAGCAGACAATAACTTTGAATAATGTTCGCATTTACTCCCCCGGGTGGAATTGAAGAGTCGCATAGTGTGGGGGAGGAACGATCTCCTCAGTCTGTCAGTGGAGCCTGACAAAAGTCTGTCACTGAAGCTACTCCTCTGCCTGGAGATGACACTGTTCAGTGGATGCAGTGGATTCTTCATGATTGACAGGAGTTTGCTTAATGCCCGTCGCTCTGCCACAGATGTTAAACTGTCCAACTTTACTCCTACAATAGAGTCTGCCTTCTTAACAAGTTTGTCCAGGTGTGAGGCGTCTTTCATCTTTATGCTGCCACCCCAGCACACCACTGCGTAGAAGAGGGCACTCGCCACAACCGTCTGGTAGAACATCTGCAGCATCTTACTGCAGATGTTGAAGGATGCCAACCTTCTCAGAAAGTATAGTCTGCTCTGGCCTTATTTACATAGAGCATCAGTATTGGCAGTCCAGTCCAATTTGTCATCCAGTTGCACTCCCAGATATTTATAGGTCTGCACCCTCTGCACACAGTCACCTCTGATGATCACAGGGTCCATGAGGGGCCTGGGCCTCCTAAAATCCACCACCAGTTCCTTGGTTTTGCTGGTGTTAAGATGTAAGTGGTTTGAGTCGCACCATTTAACAAAGTCTTTGATTAGTTTCCTATACTCCTCCTCCTGCCCACTCCTGATGCAGCCCACAATAGCAGTGTCATCAGCGAACATTTGCACGTGGCAGGACGCCAAGTCATATTGGAAGTCTGATGTATATAGGCTGAACAGGACCGGAGAAAGTACAGTCCCGTGCGGCGCCCCTGTATTGCTGAACACAATGTCAGACCTGCAACTCCTGATACACACATATTGAGGTCTGTCTGTAAGATAGTCCACGATCCATGCCACCAGGTGTGGGTCTACTCCACTCTCAGTCAGCTTGTCTCTAAGGAGCAGAGGTTGGATGGTGTTGAAGGCGCTAGAGAAGTCCAAAAACATAATTCTTACAGCACCACTGCCTCTGTCCAAGTGGGAGAGAGATCGGTGTAGCTTATAGATGATGGCATCCTCCGCTCCCACCTTCTCCTGGTATGCGAACTGCAGAGGGTCGAGGGTGTGGCGGACCTGTGGCCTCAGGTGGTGAAGCAGCAGCCGCTCCATGGTCTTCATCAGATGTGACGTCAGAGCAACAGGCCGGAAGTCATTCAGCTCATTATCTGTATGATTTCATCAGACTTTGAATATTAAAGTACAGCATGAAAATGCAAAAACATTTTAGTGTTATCAGTCCCAGCTATAGCTGCTCTGTATCATACCACAAGACAGTTCATGTTATAGTTTTAAATATATTTTAGGGCTGCACTAATTTTGTATATGTTATTAAAAGAGTAGATGCTACAGTGGTTGGCTATGCTGTCTCACAACTCTTCTCTTTCTAAGGTAAGTTTAAATATTTTTCTTATTTCATGGACACATATGTATTCTTTTTAAGAGTCAGTATGGAGTCCCCAGTTTGCCTAGCCTAATCATCTTTAGGATGTGGAAGTAGAAGCAGAATACCCAGAGTGATGTATTATCTAGTTTCTCAAAGTACAAGACCCCATTTAATATATGCTGTTATTCTTGTATACATATGCATTACCAAAATGTTTATAATACTAAGCAAATTCAATATGAAGCTTGTCAGTTTTGAATTATCATTCTAATCTCTAATTCACAAATTGAAAATGAGATTGCAGATATTTAAATGGTGCTTTACCAGCACTAGGTGGCAGCAATGCAAAAGGCACTCGTGCTGTATGTTTGTTCTCTTTAGAAAAATCATGAAGCAAGGCTAGTCCGCTTTCAAGGGACCCCTGATGAGTGGAGTCTGGGCCATACAAAAAGGTTTGGGGTGTGTAAATAAATCATGAATAAATAATAAGAGAATAACATGCATTAGAAGGCTAATGTGGTTAAATGAAGAATGCATTATTGACATATAAGAGCAGTATTTTTTTTGTACTCATTGTAAGGTTCTTCAGGTACATGAAATTAAAGTCAAGCCTCTGAACTCTGAGAACAATGCAAAAGTGCTTTGAGTAGGTGGTGGTGGCGCAGGCCGCCACCACAAAGAAACCGGAAAAAGAAACAGAAGAGAGAGTAGAAATTAAATTAAAATGAAAATTAAATTAAAATGAAATGATTACTAGTATCTGTGAAATAATTACCTTGTGAACATATTGTAAGTTTTATAGTAGCAAAATGATATTATGTATGCACTAGCACCTGAACCAAGACTTTATGAGTGTTCTTGAGAGTCATCTAAAAAACAAATTTTCTGCCTCTAATAGGTTTAATGAATTTGGCTTCTACATTTCCAATTAGACATTTTAACTGGCATTTATATGCACGGTCACAGCTTATTTTCTATTCTCACAATTCGGTCTAAGGGTGAAGAAACTGGGAACATGGAGAAACCCCACAGGGCTCCTGATGCCTCATAGCATTTTCTCCTCTCTCTACAGGAGGGGACCAACCACTTTACAAGCAAGACATGCCACTGAGAGTGAACCAGATGTGTGCAGGTGTCTTGTCCACCCTGTAGGATCATCCTGAACACCAGGTAGTTTGCCCTTTTAGGTCATGTAACCCTATCCACCTTAAGTGTCTGTGTGTCCATCCCATTGCTTTGTCCCTGTCATTCCAAAGGATGGTGCATCACAAATGTTTTTAGTAATAAAATGTATTGCATTTGTTACTCCAATAGATGACACATCACAAACATTAACGCAGATAAACAGATCTTTATTTGTGCTCAGGGAGAAATGTAGCTTTTTACAAAAGCTCTTTAAATAAATACATAAATAGATAAGTAAATATGTATAAACACGCAGTATAGTCTGAACACACACAAGAACAGCTAAAAAAGAGACTAAAAAGGAAGAAAATTAATTTTAAAAGAAAGAAAAGAAAATTTCTGAGTTGGCAGTTACAAGGACCCTTTGATGTCTGGAGTCTGTGCTATACAAAAAGGTCTGCAATGTGTAAAGGAATGAGTGTTGGGACAAATAAGAGGATGAATCCCATACCAAGTGGCATATAACAGGGATATATGCATTGCATGGTGCACTGCCAATGTTGATGCTGAGGTCTTCATAGATTACTTAGATTTCAACCCGTCATTGATATGTAGCACAGCTATTGGGATTATGAGAAGGACAGAGAGAGAAGTTGGGAGCATGTGCCAATAGCATGTTGCTGCACCCACCACATGAAGAACCACCTGGATTGGAACCCGAGTGCAATGGGTGACACCTCAGCACCACACTGGAACAATGTGAGGTTTTTCATGGAGGCTAGAGTTCCAATCCTGCCACCAACCCCCAGGTTCTCCCTGTAATTTGGAGGACCTGCTTGCAGGTTTGGATGCAGATTAACATTGTTAATCTTGTTTTGTTACTAACCCTCACCTATTCTGTTTCTCTTCTCGGTACTCAAATGTGGCACTTGGAGCCACTGCCCACCTGCCAAGTTGTTTAGGCTGCCTAAGGTAAAGTTATCCCTGATGGAGGATCACAGGAATTGTCGGGCAGAGGGGTCCTTTCATCAGATTGGCTGGCCCAGAGATGTCTCAACTGTGGAATGGCCAATTGGGGGAGGCAGCTTGATGGCTGAGGTCTCCAGGACTCAGAACAAATTCAAATCATATTATGTGATATCATCTACTGTTAAATTCTGCTCCGTACTTGTAAAAATTTTTTTTTTACTGTATTGAGAATTTGTTCTGTTCTATGAACTGCATTGTATTGACCCCCTTCTTTAACCTACCTGGAAAAGGGGTCTCTCTTTGAACTGCCTTTCCCAAGGTTTCTTCCATTTTTTCCCTACAAGGTTTTTTTGGGGAGTTTTTCCTTGTCTTAGAGAGCCAAGGCTGGGGGACTGTCAAGAGGCAGGGCCTGTTAAAGCCCATTTCGGCACTTCTTCTGTAATTTTAGGCTATACAAAAATAACTTGTATTGTATTGTATTAACATCATACCCAGGATGAAGCAATTATAGGTTAAGGGCCTTACTCAAGGGCCCAAGGGAGTAGAGTTACTTCCGGCATTTACAGGATTCGATCTGTCATCCTTCCAAATGCCAGAACTGATCCCTAGCCTCAGAGCCAGATGTTCAGTTTACCTTGATTTAAATACACAGAACTCTACAGTGCTATGTAACAGGCAATGGACAACGGAACAGCCTGGGAGACCTGAGATGAAAAAAGACTTTAAAGAGATGAGTTCCTCTTTGTTAACTAGGAAATGTTTGACTATAACAACAACAACATTTATTTGTATAGCCCATTTTCATACAAATGATGTAGCTCAAAGTGCTTTACAAGATGAAGAAAGAAATAAAAATAAAAATATAAAAATTAGGCAATAATAAGTAACAAAGAATTATGTAAGGTCCGATGGCCAGGAGGACAGAAAAAACAAACAAAAAAACTCCAGAGGGCTGGAGAAAAAAGCAAAATCTGCAGGGGTTCCGAGGCCATGAGATCACCCAACCTCAACTAGGCATTCCACCCAACATAAGTGATCTAAATCAGTCCTCATGGCTTTCAGGCTGCACACGGAAGAATTAGACGATGATGGTCATGTGGACCGCTGGGGTTCGATCCATCAAAGTAGAGACTGCACGGTGCTTTGATCAGGTGGTGGTGGTGGCACAGATCGCCACCACAGAAAACTGGAAAAAGAACAGCAGAGAAAGTAGGGATTAGTATGGATTTTTGGAGCCATGAAAAAAAAGATAATAAAATGCATATACAGAACATCAGGATTACACTAAAATGAAGCTATGAGAAAGCCATGTTAAAGTAATGGGATTTTAGCAGTTTTTTTGTAAAGTGCTCCATCGTATTAGCCTGGTGAACTTCTATTGGTAACTTCTTTTAAGTTTAGCTCTTGGAATTACTGTATAAGCTGACACTCATTTGAAGATCTAAGGTTATGATTTGGGGTGTAAGGTGAAAGGCATTCCAAGATATAGGATGGAGCAAAATTCCTTAAGGCTTTGTAAACCATAAGCAGTCAGGAACTCAAGACAATTAAAGTTAAGTCAAGAACTTGTGTTATTTTGAACTGTTCTTTCTGTTACTGAAATAAGGTTCCAGATATATGGATGAAAATTTTAGAAGTCACAAAATCTGTAAAACTTGGAACTGAATTAGGATGGAGGCACACTCACAGAAGAGATTACATGAGCTTTGTTGTGTAGACTGCAATGTGAAGATTGCATTACTGGATGTCACAAACTCCATAAAGAGCCATAGCAAGGTTTGGGGCAGCCACCCGTATATTATTTTCCTAGCTGCAAATTGCAAATATATGACAGCACTCATGTGCACAAACTGGAGTCCAAAACAAAACTGAGGAGATAGGGAAAAGGTGGAGGCTTTTAAAGGTTAGGGCAGGAAGTGACGTCAAAGGGGCCAGGATTGAAAAGGTCTTCAGCCATAGGCTTGAGCCTGGACGTGACATCAAGGGGGCTGGAGCCGGCAAGGCCTTCCTCTATTGCTCCGGACCCAGAAGTGACATCAACAGGGCCAGGTGGAACTTCCCGTGAATAGTCTACAGGAAAGCGAGAAAAAGAGTCAGTGCACTCTGCCACATCCCGGTCAGATTCGGAATTGCCCTCACTCAAGCACTTTAGCTGCCTCCCATGCACACGTGTGTGACTTAACTTGGTTAAGGTTTGAAAATTGGACTTTGTTTTTAGCGTTCTTCTTTGGTTAGGGTTATGTTGTTTAATTTAACAAAAGGTTTAATGAAAAATCCATTTTAAGGTTGTATTCTTTTAACGCATATAATTATTGACAGTGTGTTTAAAGCTTATTTAGAATTAGGACTCACAGAGCTCGTAGGAAATATAAGCCAGACAATAACCTCAAGAGAGGTAGTCATTTTTTTCGATCTGAGAATGACAAAACCTGCTGTTAGTCTGCCTCTGGAGAGGTTCTGTAACTAAGAAATGTATTGCCTGGATAGAGAATGTAGGTCATCTTAAAACTGCTGCAGCTACAAGAGTCTGGCTTGTACATTTTATGTAGTACTTCTACCTAGGCTTCTGCTTCGGTATTATGTTTAATTATACTGATAGAAGAGCAGTTTGCTTTCACTGCTATTCTGTGTGATAGGCTGTATCACAGGACTTTGGGAGACTTATAACTAAAAAGAGCAGTTTGATCTTCGTATAGTGTTAGTTATTTGATTTTTAGAGCAATAACGGTGAGAAGGCATCGGGAACAAACGGCTGTGGTGGTGGTATTGAGGCACACCACAGGTGAAAACGTTGTTGACAGTTTTGATGTGAGGGGAGGAGGCCTGTCATTCACACTAATACACGCCAACATCCCAGTGCTACTTCATGCCATACTGGGGAAGGATGTCTGTGTGGCTGTGGGAGTGACGGTAGAGTCTGAAAAGTGAGGCACGTAAGCCAGGCGTGTAGAGCAGTTGTAAAATTGTAAGTCCCAAAGGAAGAGAGAAAAAATGAAAGCAACTTCAGGAAGCTGCCTGAAGTTGGAAGTGCGTGCATGTGAGGTGTGTGTGAGTGCAGGCAGCCATATGCACATGCAAACAAGATGTCCAAAATATAGAAGGACTTCTGCATAGATCAAGGCTATGGGGGTGGGGGGTGAAAGGTCACAAGTGATGTTAATGACAGGTTGGTGTCAGGCTGGAGTCAATGTTTGGCCAGGTAGTTTGGCTCAGCAGATAAAACTGAGAAGTACCCAGCAGGGGTCGTCTTTTGACCAGCTGGCATAGGAGAGAGAAGGTAGCTGAGCGATTGTGATGGAGCGATCCATTCTAACATTCCTGTTTATAGAGCTTTATTTAATTTCACTGACTTTTCTATATTTTGTTCTTGTTCTGTTTTTTATTTTTCACTTTTGATTTTAATGAAGGTTTTTCTGTCCTCTTGATTTTGTCCTGCGAGGCGGAGGAAGAGGAAAAGTTTTAATCGTGTGTTCTTGTTATTTTGCCTTTTCCATCACCTTTATTTTTGAGCCATGTAAATAAATACTGTACAGATTCCCCTTCACTTATTTTTGTTTATTGCTGTGTATACTGTACATTCAAACAATGTCATTGCAGAAGACTGCATCTAATTAAAGTGCATGACACTGGATTTTTTTACTGGCACTTTAATAAAGATTTGTTTTCTTTTGAATATTTTTGATTCTGTCCCTCCAAATAGACCACTGATTTCAGCTAAGTTACAGATGCCCAGAACCCAAGGTGCCAGTGCATGGGCGTCATATTTTGGTGGCAACAGTGGGATGTATCAGTGGTGAGAGACTGAGTCATTGTTTTGGAGCACACACGAAGGCAGATTTAGATTTTTTTTGGATGTACAGTATGGCTCTGTCAAACCCACTTGTGAAAGGAGTTGCTTATGACCAAGAAGGTATTGTGCTAGAAGAGAATCCATCAGCACTGGGGAGGTGCATGCTTTGGAAATGCTGCTGAGAAAGTGCTTAGCTAGTCAGAAAGCCAGGAACCAGCGTATGGAGCAACAGATCCAATCCAGATTCATTCAGCGTAAGAAGGAAGTGAAAGGAAGTCGGCTGACAAAGTCCCCATCCCCAAATGAGACTGTAGACAAAAAGATTACCTGTTCATTTACAGTCTGTCCAGGAGGTCAATAGCGAGAAGCACATGCTGTCATTTTGATCATTACAGTGGCTAGAGGAAGTAGTGGCACAGTTGGAAGACCTGGGTAACAAGCGGCTACAACCAGACAAGAACACTGCAAAGCAAATAGACAATCTAAAACAATAAAGTCAATTATTACAGGTTTTTCCAAGTGAGCTTTGGAATTGGGTTGAAACGTGTCGGCCAGCATCATCCCAAGAAGCTGAAGATCTGGCAGACTGGTACCTGACTGCACAGCTGAGGAAGAGCCTGCAAAATGCCAAAGGTAATAAAGTCAATGTGAGTCCCAGAACAGAAGGTAGGCCCACAGAAGTGTCTTGGGTTGATAAGGGTTGTGGTTTTTGCCATTGTCAATCAAGCCCTAGCTAAGACTAGAAGGGGAACGATTATTTGTCACAGTTGTTACCAACAGGGTCACATCAAGAGATTTTGCCCAGTTAGGCAGAAGAAAGCCCAAACATTTGAAAGCTCAAGCCCCATACCTGAAAAGAATCTTAGAGGGAAGGTAGTCAGAGTGATAAATGCAGAGTGGCTGTACCTAGGACATGGTGATGCTGTAAATACTCAGTCCTGTGGGAAGGAGGAACACCTGTGTTCAAGGGTGATGGAGTCGGGGCCAAGTGTGAAGGAATAAGGGATAACCTAACTGATAATGTTACCAATCTTTTGGCAAAGGCAAACCTGGGGTGTTGAATTGGGTCACTCCAGCTGAACATGTCTGAGGAGTGGGAGTGACCAAGAACATAAATGGCTCGCCACAGAAGACCAGGAAGGCAGCTAGGAGTTGAGGAGGCTTAGGAGGAGAGTGATTGCAATGTGAGTGCCATGGCCGTTGGTGACCCAAGCCTAGGTCTGAGAGGGAGCCATACCATAGCCATGGAACAGGAGGGACCCGGACCTGGGGAAGGTCAGCTGCCCCTGTTGTTAGGGTGACTCCATTGCTGCAAGGCCTGTATAGGATAAGCCGCCAATTAAAAAACAATGCACCGGGCTTTTAGAAAGGACAGTTTTCTGCCAGTTGGTTTTAACCTCATTTTAAGGGATTTATTTATTCTGATTTTAACCTCCACCATACATTTGGCTTTAATTGGATTATTTATTTACTGAACTTTCTAGAAGTACTGCACTTTTTTGGACACTTGTTTTACTTAGTATTTTTTTTTTAACAATAAAAGCACTGAGCATTTTGCATGTTCCCCTTGCTTCATGTGGTATCCTCATTTGCTGAGCTCATCCCTTGGAAACATTATCGGCGGTGGCGGGTTCAAGAGGCTCCCGGTGGAACCCGGTAGTGTGGAGCTGACCCGCACCGTCACATTCTGCCTGTGGGTTCTCACCTGAGAATTAAGAGCTCATTATTAATTCCAAGTCAGTAGAGGTGAGAGGAGAAACCCTCCATATGTTCTGTGCATGGTACAGTCTGGGGTGAATCAGCACTATATGAGCATGTGGCAGAAGCACCAAATGCCTATAGCTGACAGTCCTCACTTGTGGTATGCAGAAATCTTAACACCCAGGTTTAATGAAACAGTACGGATGTACCTTAGTGACTGAAGCCCCAAGTGCCTAGTGGGAACATTATGGCTGACAGTCTTGTTCTATGTATTACTATAGTTTGGTGTTGTGACCACTAGTACACTCCAGTTGCTCCAAACACCCAAGTCACATGCACAAGTGCTGCACAGCACACATTTTATGTGCAATGGGAATGCTTCCCCAGCCCAGTCCCACGAGCAGCACAGTATAATACAGAGCACACAAGACCTTCTCTTGTCTTCTCTTCTCTTCTCTGGTGGCTCTCTGTCCTTCTGCCTTCACTCCTCCTGTAGCAAGCTTTGTCTTCTCTCTCCCGACTCTGGTTTGTCTCTGCAAGGCCACTGGCTGTTTTTTAATTAGCACCTGGGAGCATTCCAGGTGGATCATTAGGGAGGTCTGGAATTACTCCCAGGTATTTCGGAAGCACAAAGTAGGGCTCTGCAATTCTACGGAACCCAACATGGCTTAGCCAACAAATAGCAATTCCCATACAGCCCTGTGGGAATCCAATGTGCTGTTGCAACCCAGGAGGGCTGCCAAGTCGCAGTTCCAGGGAGATGTCACCCTTCAAAAGCCATCTCCCCCTGTCCTTCCTTTAAGGAGGAGTCCCAGCCAGGGAAAGATGCGCTCCCACATAAGAATGAAACCTAAGTTTTAGGAATAGTGTGAAAAGAAAAGCATATTTGTTATGTGAGACAATGCTATGAGACTTTGTGTTTTGGCTGGTGAAGAGGCCTTTAGTGCTCACGGCGTGTACACAGCCATGTTTGTCAAGTTCAGTCCTGGTCGCACACTGTGTTTGCAGGTTTTTGATCCAATCATCTTTTGCTTTTAATTTAATTCATTAACTAAGAAAGATTTAAGAAAGAATATCTCTAACTTTCTGTTTTGGTATTGATCTGGAAATCACAAAACTGTATTTGCTATTTTTTTAACGGAATGTAGCAATCTTTTTTGTTTTTTTTTTTGTTGGTATTGGTTTTGAAGATTTTTCATCATCATAATCACGATACTTGTTCTACTTTTCCAGGTGTTCAGATATTTTATGTAATTTTCACTAATGAGTGGACTATGGGGTGTGACAGAGAAGCAACTTCAGCCTTTCGCCATTCAGGGTCATGTTCCCTGGTAACTCTGCTCATTTCATCCTAATGATGAGAATAATTAAGAAAGCAAACTTCACAGAAAAATGTGAATTAATGGGAAAATTCTTAAACAGAGTTAATCATCCATCCCCCAACCTGCTGAATCCAAACACAGGGTCACAGGGGTCTGCTGGAGTCAATCCCAGCCAACACAGGGCACAAGGCAGGAACCAATCCCGGGCAAGGTGCCAACCCACCGCAGGACACACACAAATGGGCCAATTTAGAATCGCGAGTCCACCTAACCTGCATGTCTTTAGACGAAACTGGAGCGCCCAGAAGAAACCTACACAGTCATGGGGAGAACATGCAAACTCCATGCAGGGAGGACCCGGGAAGCAAACCCAGGTCTCATAACTGTGAGGCAGCAGCGCCACCACGGCGCCACCATGCCGCCCTCAGAGTTAATCATGTAAAGCAAATTATCATAAATGCAGTTCTCATACTACTTAACTTGTGTTAAAAAAAGACCAGCTAATTAAACAATAAGATCAGTTTAGGGCAAAACAAGTCACTGATTGTGAAACTCGTTGGAACAAAAACCTGCAGCCGCAGATGGCCCCAGGAATGAATTTGAAAATCACTGTAGGAGATAGCATTTGGTGTATAGAAGAAAGATAGTTAAAAACAACAAACACATCCATTACTTACCCAAAATATGAAAACAACACCAATGGTTTGGCTAATACATCTTGTCTTTAAAATATATTGGTTAAAGAGTAGCCTGTTAATGTTTTCAGTGCTTTCCCTACTGCCTGAAAATGTCTATGATAGTCTAATTGATGACTATAAACTGGCCCTGTATGAACAAACAGTTATGTGTGTGTGTGTGTGTTGATATGTCTGTCCAACAATAATCTAGTTTCCTCTTCATGGTTGATTCCTGCTTTGCACCCATTGCCTAAAAATTTTTAAAAAGCAGGTTAAAATTGGCTGGATGAATTGAAGCCCTAGTTCTTATCGCACATCAGTGTTAGTACAAACGTTTGTGTATTAAATAGTTTGTCAAGAACACCCCAGTATATCCAGTCTTCATTTGACTGAAGTGACACATCGTCTAGCTACATCCATTCAATGTGTTACTTTGGGCTAATCCCTTGATATCAACAGCTTTCAGGCTTTCAAGCAGCAAATAAAGTCCAAATGTAATTCTGTTGCACACATCGATTCCAGGCTTTGTGAATCTCCCTGCTGACAGCATTTAATTAGATTTGAGACTGCATGATGTTTAACACTTTGTGTCTTTCAATTGTATGTCTTTAGTTTAAAGATCCATTTAAACAATTACTTTTGTCTTTTTCAGTAAGTGAATAACTTTAATGGTGCTTGTTGCTTTTCTTAATAATGTGGCCAAGTATGGTGAAAAATGGCCTTATGAGATTGCATAGAATTTATTGTTAAGGAAATAAAAGAGATGATGAGATGTAAGTCTAAGATTATGAAATATCAATGCAATATAAAGAAATCTAAGGTGTAAGAGACAAAAGAGGCAATCTTGTGACTAATTTGATTCTGAATTTTGTGGTAAATTTAAACTACTTATTGGTTTTGATTTTGAAGTATGTTAAAGGTTTTTTTGCTTCATCCATGAGATGACAGGAAAATTATCATAATTAAAATGATTGGCTTTCAAGTGGTAGTACTTTCTAAAAGTTTTTTTGATATCTGAATTATAATGTACATTTCAATAATTGAGGGTGGCATGATGGCGCAGTGGTAGTGCTGCTGCATTGCAGTAAGGAGACTGGGGTTTGCATCCCTGGCCCTGCCTGTGTGGAGTTTGCATGTTCTACCCCATTTCTGTATGGGTTTTCTCCGGGTGGTCCAGTTTCCTCACACAGTCCAAAGGCATGCAGGTTAGGTGAACTGGCGATTCTAAATTGGCCCAGATTTATGTATGTGTTTGACCTGCAATTGACTGGCATCCTGTCCAGGGCTTGTTCCTGCCTTGCGCCCTATGCTAGCTAAAGTAGGCTCCAGCAGACACCCCAACAACCCTGTGCAGGACTAAGTGTGTTAGACATTGACTGACTGACTTTCGATATTTGAAGAAAGTATGCAGAAAATGTTTTCTATTTATGCACTTTTTGTACTGGAAGATATCTTGAGAGCCAATCAATCCAATAGTTCAGATTTCCCTGACCCCCCAAATCTATTTCTCCATGTATCTTTTACATTGTACTGTAGATACAGTCACTATATGTAATAACTTCATTACAGACTCTTCTGTACCTAAGATACTCAACTTTGCAGTTCCCCAGTTCTTAAGTTTTGATCATCTCCCATCTTTGTTCAGTTCATTCATACAGGGCTGATCCAAATATTTCAGTATTGTGTTTTGGTAAATCAACTTTATTGCAAAGAAACTGACATAACATCAGGCATGGGCTATAGGCACCCAAATAACTGTGACAATAAACAAACATTAAAACAAATCAGAAAATGAACACATGACATTAGTTGCAGGTACATTCAGGGACTTAGTTAACTGTTTTGCAAGTTGGAACATTTAAAATGTTTATTTTATAAAAGAGATACTGTAGATATTACATTTTTGTTTATTAAATATTTTTGTAATAATTTCTCATATCCAGATATAACATTGCTAATAGAATGTAATTACTACATTGTGTACTGTAACATGCATGTTTTTAATAGCATTTAACAATATATAGTTAAAAGCTGAGCCTAAATCAGCTTATTGTAGCTGACATAGCTTTCAAAGACACTAACGTTCAACTCAAGTGATCCATTGATGTCCTATTATTAGTTGTTGGTTGTAAAGGGTCTAATGACCAATTGTAGTCTGTATTTCTTAAATATTTTTTTATAGAAATAATGTGATAGAGAGGTAAATTCAATGTTAAACTCTCAAGCTAAAATTGTTGGCCACAACGGACTATTTTATATTCAATCAAAAGCCAGTGGTCATAAAGTAACATTTTGTGTTGCAAATTGTCAGAACACAACATTATTAAATAAGGAAAGAGACTGGAACAGGTTTCTAGATAGAGACACAAGAGAGGGACATTGGGTTTGTGATGGAGCAGGTTAGTTCTACGCTACCAGTTTCATCCTGGGAGCCTCTTGAACCCAGAACTGTTAATAAAGTACCAGAGGAATGAGCCAGTAAATATGGACACACACACACACACACACATAGCAAGGGGTAGGTGAGGAAAGTGTATCAGTGTACTTTTTTTATTAAAAATAATCCAAAAACAAAAAACATTGTCCAAATAGTACAGTGTTCAAAAATTCCATAAATAAGCAATCCACTAAATCAGGGAAAAATCTGTTAGTTTAAAAGCAATACTTAAAATGACAATAAAAACCAAGAGTTATTAAGTCAATGTTCCTTCCACTCATAGATGAGCCCAGCACAAGACCCTCTTGGTCTCCCCAGCTCACCCATTGCTCGCTCAGCTGGCGGAGACTTCAGCAGCCAAGGTTCTGACCAACCTGACCCCTGTCTTGGCTGCCACACTCAGGTTCGGTTAACCCTTCGTCTTCCTTCTCGCTCACTATGGCTTGCCTTGGATCCTTAGAGAGGACGCCACCTCAATTACACCCGCTCCACTACAACTATTCAGTGGAGATGATCTGCCTCTAGAGCACCAGTCCTTTGCTTCTTCATGGGACCAATGAAGACACCGCCTTTCCACCATAGCTGGCTGGCTTGTCCTGCCACTCCACCCAAATTCTGTTCTCACGGCTTTGCTTCTATTCTATATTTCTTCTCTCCCTTTCTGTCCTGTGTAGGCTCCCCTTATACCAATGCTCCTAACCTCCTTCCTCCGAGGAATTAATGAAGACCTGCCTGAGGCACTCACTTACATGTGTCTTCTCAATTAGTCAAACGCCCCAGCCGTTCTGTGTGCGAACCACGCTCATGCCCAATTAAAGCCTACACTCTTCCAGGGTGTGATTATATATTTAAAATCAGCACAACACCATGGGCCACTTATCACAGGGTAACATTTAGAAGAATATTTCATAAAGGGCAATTTACTGCTCCAGGAGTTTGAATGCCAGGCCTGGTCACTGCTGTTGCAAAGGCACTGCATTGTTTTTTATCTCTAGATACTCTAGTATTCTTCCCACAAAAGTGGCTTAAGGTTAAGTAAATTGGGTCTATGAGTGTGGGGGTGTACTTCAGTTTTATAATAGTTTTCTTTATAAGCTCTCTAAAAATCATGACATTTAAACTAATGTTCATTATTCCTCTGTTGTATGTAAAAGATTGATGATTTTCATAACTTATTCAGTCTTACTTAGTTAATATGCAGTTATTCTGCTTATAAAACTCAAAGCAAGGCATAGACTCCAGAGGCAGGCCTCAAAGCTCTACAGAATCCTGCTATGAAGGGGGCATTTCCTCCAAAATGTTCAAGCAACCTTTTGGCACACACAGGCCCAAAAGAAAATATGGAAGGCTTTTTAAATTCAGAAACTCGGGACAGTGGAGGTGAACCACAAAAAAAAAATCCTGGCCTAAATAACAAAACTGCCCTTGTAATAAAAAATAATAATAAAAACATTTTATTAAAAAATAACGAAAATAGTAAAAAATCCAAAAAATAGACTCAATAAAAAGTTGTGTTTAAAAAGAAGAATCCAAAGCTCAATCAAAGGAGATTTCAAAAAGATTTTAAAAGATGCTAGCAATGTTCCTAAAATGAGGTGGGCACAGTCCTTCAAATTATGATGTCAGGGGGCCCTGCCTCCTTGCGCTCAACTTGTGCAAGACAAGGAAGATAAAACACATATACATCATTGATGCAAAAATAGTGACATAATATTTCAAACAATAAATTAACAATAATATATAATACAGGGGGTCCTCATGTTAATACAGTTCCGTTCCTACAACAGTGATGTAACCCAAATTTTGGTGTAAGTCGAAACTCACCCTAGCCTAAGACACTTACCTATCCTAACACATTTGGAAAATCATAATCTAGAACATAAAAACACAACTAAGCCACAGAAAAAGGAAAAGGACATAAATACACTGTACTGTAGTAACAGAAAAAATGAGTGTAAAAAAATCCTTACCTTTATTCCATCTCACGTCTCAATTTTTTTAAGTTTTATGGGAGTGAGCGTTGTAAACTCAAAACATTGTATGTAGAGACGTTGTAACCCGAGGATCCCCTTTAATTAAAAAAATGAAAACACTTTTTCCATTCCATAGTCTGTTATTTCCGGTATCAGGCAAAAGTTAGAAACCAGCCCTGAATGAGCTACCAGCTCATTGCAGGGCACTGTAAACATGTACACTCGATGTCATTCATACTGGACCAAATTAAGCCAAATGCTTAGATTACTGGAACGTGGGAGGAAACTGTAGACTGTGGGAGAAAAGTGCTGCACTGGCACTTCCCTCTTTCTGCTATTTGAACCGAAGCATAGTGGCAAATCGTAGTCTGACAATCCGAGTGGACACTCAATCAATCAATCAACATTTATTTATATAGCACATATTCATACAAAAAAATGTAGCTCAAAGTGCTTTACAAAATGAATAGAGAAATAGAAGACACAATAAAAGATAAACATAAGTCAACATTAATTAACATAGAATAACAGTCCGATGTGTCCTGAATGAAGGAGGCTCAAAATGGCCAGTCAGTATCTGGTGTGGACAGAAAAACATGGAACCAATTTGTCAGTTCTTGCTGTGAGATGTTAAGGCTTCCACCAAGGCACCTGCAAGTTCCTGGACAAAAAATAAAATCTGTGAGATCCGGGTTCCAGAGGATGATCAGCTGTCCTTCCTGTCTCCCTGGGCTGTCTTACGTCTAGTGCGGACATTAATTTATTCTAGCCACATCAGCAGTCCTCATTTGCATGCCTTATGCACGTTCACGCAGATGGCAGGGACCCTGGGCATCTTTCTTTGGGTGTTTTTCACAGTCGGTAGACAAGTCTCTTTAGTGTCCTGCGTTTTAGAACTGTGACCTTCAGTGCCTACTTTCTGTAAGCTGTTAAGGTCTTAACATTCCACAGATGCTAATTGAGTATTATGGTTAATTGAACATGCAGGCTGTGTTTAAACCCTTTACAATGAAGATCTGTACAGTTATTTGGATTTTTAACACATTATTGTTGAAATACACACAAAAAACGTTTCTTTTTTGCTGAGTATATTTCCACGCCAAGGATCCAGCCATTCTTCACCCTATTATAATTTGTATGTAAGTGTGTTCATTAACCATAGCAGACAACCTCCCTCTCTTTCCTCCTGCCAAATTTGTATGTATTGTATACTGTATCCCAAACAATAAGAAACAGATAGAATAGGGTGTACTGTAAGTAGCCAGAGGTGCAGCTTGCTAAGCATGTATTTTCAAAGTTTCACCAAACCTTCGTCCTTCCATTTAGATTATGCTAGTGGCCTTCATTTGTATAAAATTGCAGAAGAGCAGTGGTCATTTTCATGAACTATAAGTTCAATTTGTCTGTGTAAAGACGTTTCAGCACTGAGCCAAAAAAGTATGCAGTGGCAAAGAATATCCCACTCACTACAGCATCATTAGGCATGAATATGATAAATAAAAACATTAAAACCAGTAATTTTCTTTTTTCTATAACATTACCAAATTTCAATTTAATCAATTAAACCATTTTTAAGATTTTCGGGTATTTCATATTTCTGTTGATCGCCAGAAGTGACTCAATTTTGTTGAGCAAGGCTCATTACCTGCAATTGCTTCATCCTGGGTATGACGTTAATCTGCATCCAGCCCTGCAAGCAGGTCCTCCAACTTACAGAGAAAACTTGGATGTTGGTGACAGGATGTTCCAATGTGGTGCTGAGGTGTCACCTGCTGCACTCGGATCCAAATCCAGGTGGTTTGTTGTGTGGTGGGTGTGGCAACATACTATTAGCGCATGCTTCCAACCAGTTGGCAGTATTTTGTGGGGTTTACCCCCAAATATTCATATATTGAAATGTCCTTTCTTAGCAGATACCTACTGTCCTATGTGTACCTTTCTTCCAAATTTCAGCTTTTTAACTCAAGGGTAAGATAATAGAATATTTAACATAATCTATATGAAAACAAAACAACTCAAAAAGAATTACAAAACAATAAATAATAAAAAAAAACAAAAACCAAACACCATAGCCAAGATCCATAACAAAACATACCAGTTAGTGTTTCAGGTCCAATTTTTATATAAGTGAAAAAATAACTCTTTTGTGAATGGTATGCAGAATTAATGATGTGATTACAATCACGTTTATATAAATTATTCATGTAAAAGGAGTTAAGGCTGTATAAATCTTGGGAAAATATGCTGAAAAATACCTTCACTTAACATGTTTGTGTTAGTAGTCAGAAGTACTGTCTTATCATGTGCCTAGTAATCAAATAATATGACCATCAGTTACCACTGTCTAAAACCTAAGGCTGCCTATTTCTGAAATGGGATCTTAATAAATAGCTGTTGTTATAAAACCATGGGCGTCAGTGAGCCCCAAACCCCAACACAAACACACCTGCACAGTCATGGGTTCAAATACTGGAAGGTTTTATTATAATTGCCTCCAAAAAGTGATACAAGCACAAGCAGAAACATAAACACAGGTCGTCCTTTCCAGAATACTTTCTCCCTACCACACTAATATCCTCCACTCAAGTGTTGCTCCACTACCTCCCAGTTCTGACTCTGGCTCCCTGCTGGGTTCACAGCAGTCCTTTATATATGGTCCAACTCAGAAGTGCTTCTGTTTTTCTGTTCATGTGACTTGCCAGCATTTCCGGATCAGATGGAGAACTTGAGTTTTCTTTAGCACGGAAGTACTTCTGGATTTCCGTCCTAGTGACTTACTAGTACTTTCGGGAAATAAGGGAAGCATGACTTTCCAGGTACTTCTACAGCGTCTCCTGGTGGCACCTATGGTACCCAGCAGGGCTGTGAAGCCGAACTCTAGAACCCATGGTGCCCTGCGAGAATATGTTGCAGGGAAGTCTCCATCTAGCGTCTTGGGGGAGGCAGTGTCAAAACGTATCTGCCTTCCCCCAAGGCATCCTTACATTCTTGGGGCGTCCCAGCCAGGTTGAGCTGCCGCCCGTCCCTTACACTGTGTTTTATTTTAACACTATCTTCTTATTTGTACCGTGTCCAAGACTTCTTCCTGTTTTACTCCTGATGCTTCCTGGAGTGCCTAAAACCCATTCAACCCAACATTTGATTAGAATTTTTAAATTGGATGGACGGACTTTTATGTTTAGTCAAGCTCTTTAATTTATTTTTTTTGAGAATACACTGAAGGAGGAATTATTCTATGCCTACCTTTAAATCTTGCACTTTAGCACTGCCCGTATGGCACTTTCATGTTTTCTATGTCTTTGTGTGGGGTTTACCTCTCACTTCCACCTCCCAAAAAAGTGTTTGTTAGGTTAACTGCCAACTCTAAATTGGCCCAGTATGAGTGAGTGTTTCCTGATATTGGCAGACTGGTGCTCTAAAGTGAGCTCACAACTTTCACTCAATGCCACTGAGATCAACTTCAGCACCCCAAAATAGTGAACTGGATAAGTTCTTTGGAGAAGGTAGAGTGAGGATTATTTTAAATTAAGGATTAGTTTTAAGAGAAAAAATATAAACTTTTTCAGGAATGTATCAGGTAGCCTCACAGCTTTAAGTCCAACAGTTACTTTTGACTGAGATAATTTTTTACTAGGTTCTTGCACATAACAGTATAACAGACATCTTTCCTCAATGAATTCCTGACATAGTTTAAACATGTTCTTATTATTGTTGCATCATCTAAGACAGAGGGTGCATTTGAGCACTTGTGCAACCTGTGATGATAATCCATGGTGCATTCTAACTCCTTTTGCTTTTCCATAAATGATGCTGTAAATGTAAAAAAGTGTGATACTGGAATGACGTACTTAAATTGGAAAGGTTATTGATAAAATAATTAAAAAATGGATGGCAACTGTTTAAAACATATCCTGTGCTTCAGCATGTGAAATCAGTCTTGATATGTCTGAAGTTACATCTGTATGTTACCCTTGTTTCTTGCGGACAAGTGTCAGTGACATGTAAAGCTGAAAGGATTATGGTTACATTCCTATTTTCATTTCTCTATCATTCCAATATATTGCTTTCTTTTTTCAGTACCTTGGCCATGTTTGTCTCTGTTCTATTTTTGAAGCTACAGTACGTTATGTAAATATTCTAATAGAGACATGTAATGTCAAAAGGATTTTCATAAAGACAGCTATTACAAGCAAGTAAAACAAAGCAATAATGCTGGCAACAAATGTCCGTTATTACTGTGTGTCAATCTGATGATGACGCTGTTCATCCATTTATCTGTCTCTGACACTCCCCCTCCTGTGTGGAGGTTGATGGGGAAGCAGTCCAATTCAAGAAAGGCAGACCTGGGAGCATGATGTGTAGGGAAATTACTCCCAAGGTGCACAATAGGTTAGCATTGATAAACATGTCTTGCGACTGTCTTCTCCTGTTCCCCATTGTTGTTCACACTGACAGACTCGATGATAGTCCGTTTCCAAAGCCAAGCAAGTGTCTTGAGCTGCCTATGTGAAATGCAACAGGCCTTGAGAGAATGCTTCAAATGGTCCGACCAATGTTTCTTAGGGACACCCCAAAATCAGGATCCTCCAGTGAGGTCTTCATACAGGACTGTTATGGTGTATAAAATCTGTAAATTTTGGTTTCCATTATATTTTGTTCAAGACAAGACAACAGATGAAATTAAATTAAAAGCAGGTTTTCTTCCCTTACACCTTACTTTTATAACACTTGTTCATAGTTTCATGCTAATTTGGTTTTATAGCCTGGGAAAGGATGCTGAGTTGATACCTTAGGCTATTGATGGATGGACATCTGGAACAACAATTTGCTTTATGGCTTAGGACAGGAAGAACTAGTATTTCTCCGAGTACATCAAAGGTTTTGTTGTGTGGGAAAACAGACAGTGAATTAATTCATCAATCATTTGGACAGCCAGCCAATCAGGTGCATGTGTTTTGAAACCAAGGCTTGACATTTCATAATAAATATGCCTTGGTTTGGAAAGAAGAGGAGAGAAGCAAAGGGAGAAGAGAGAGAAGCAAAGGGAGAAGAAAGAGAAGCAAAGGGAGAAGAAGAAAGAAGAAGAGGAATGGACGAAGACGGCCCTGGTCGTCAGAAAGGCATCATGAACACCGACTGCTAAATCAAACACCTCCCTGGGACATTCATCCTTGTCATCTGTAACTTTTTCGTAAGCTTTTTCTAAAGACTATATATATTCAGACTTTCCTATCACTACCTATTTTCTAGTATTCTTTGTTCTTGTGGTATTATTATTATTCTTGTAATAAATACCATGCTGCTTTTAACTTCCAGTGCTTTGTCTTAATGTCTAGAGTGATTGAAGTAATAAGTTAGATTTCTTTGAGCACCTGGTGACAGCCGGATTTTTGCCATTATTTCTGTGCTGCGAGGTTTATATGGCTGAGAGTGAAGAGCTATACTCAACAGAAGGGACAGATAATGATAAAGAAGGTATTCTTGGCTGATGAATGGCCTATAGTCTTTGTATGTTTAAATGTATTCTTGTAGACCAAAAAGTAATATTTAGGTCTGAGATATCACTAAAACATCGTATTTTTGTTCGTGCCGAAAATAAGTAAGTCTCTTGAAGTGCTGAATGACAGGCTGTTATTCCTATAGCACTTGTGCGGTTTAAAGTGCTAAGGGTTAATCAGCGTGTGTGTGTCATTCATGGAGCACAGTTGTGGTTAGGGTCTGTGTGTGTGTTTATCTGTGTGTGTGTGTGTTCATCTTAAAGTGCAACAGTAGACCAACCCGATAACGAACTTGACGAGAACACTTACCTTTGAGGAAACAGGTAAAAGGGCAAGTGGAGGGAAATACCACGATAATACAAGGACCATCATGGGAAGCCAAGACTCTTCTATGTGGATAATGTACCAGTCCAGTGGAAGGCAGTGATGCTGGTCAATGAGCAGCATTCTAGAATTTTATTGTGTGAAATCCTGTCATCCCTGGGGTCCAGCCTTAAGTGGTAGGCCAAATTGGAATGGGACTAGAGGTCGAGAAAAAGAAAGCAAGCTATAAAGCTATATCTAATCTATTCTTTCAATCCTTACAATGATAAGTGCCAACGTAACAATAGGCTTCATTGCAATCACTCCTGGGAAAATTGGATATTAAGGTCAAAGCTGTCTCACTTTCAGTTAAGACTACAAAATTACATCAAAAATTCAGAATCAATGTTTCCATGACGGGACAGTTAACTTTGTGAGCTGGAATGTTAAAGGCCTGAATTATGAATTAAAGAGAAAGAAAGTATTCTCTCATCTAACAGGTCTAAATGCTAAAATAGTATTTTTACAGGAGACCCACTTATTAAATAAGGATCAGTTCCGGCTGCAAAAAGACTGGACTGGCCAAATATTCCATTCCAGCTTTACAAAGAAAACTAGAGGTGTGGGAATTCTCATACATAGAACAGTCTCATTTGAAGTATCAGATGCAATATCTGATCCTGAAGGGAGATATGTGATTGTCATGGGTAATTTATTTAACTGTAAAGTGATTTTGATAAATGTTTATGCACCCAATGTGGATGATAGGGTATTTATGCAATATGTATTTGCATCCATCATAAAATTGGTTCACCGACAAAAGCGCGATAGACATATGCGCCCCGACAAAACTGCAACCGACAAATGAATGGCGACAAAGCCGCTAACTGGTTTTCGACAAATGCGCGGCAACAAAATCGCCACAACAAAATCGCGAGAGAGGCTAAGAGAGTGGGACGCCCTTGCTGCAGTCCTTCCTACATATGCAGGGCGTGATCTTAAGGACTATCTGCGTGCCGTGCTGATGGCATGCCGCGTCTCATAATATTGACTTCTAAAATAAACATTATTATATATGCTTTAAACTAGTACTTCATATTTAATGAAACTTTCGCGATTTTGTCGGCGCGATTTTGACGGCGCGTTTTAATCGGCGCTATTTTGTCGGCATGCATATGTATATTGCGCAAATGATGGGTCACACATAAAATTATAATGGCTGGTTACTTTAACTGTGTTTTGAATCCAGACCAAGATAGGTCTCCTGTCACAGGGGTGATGACATGTAACTCTGCAAAGACATTTACACAGTTTATAACTGATCACAACCTTTCAGACCCCTGGAAATTTCTAAACCCAAACTCAATAGCATATTCCTTCTACTCACCAGTGCATCATTGCTACTCAAAAATGGATTATTTCTTTGTTAATAACAATTTCTTGCCTACAATTAAATCTTGCAAGTACGACGCTATTGTTATTCTACTGAGTTTAAAGAAGGCAAGACACAATTTAATGCCATTTCTGTATACATTACAGATACCAGAAATAGATACCGTTAGTGCAGAGGAATTGAATAAATCGTTTGCACTATCAGAATTACTAGATGCTATAAAGTCACTTCAGAGTGGGAAAGCAGCAGGCCTCGATGGCTACCTTGTTGAATTTTATAAGAAATTCTCCACTCAGCTAGCTCCCCTTTTATTGGCAACATTCACAGAAGCTAGAGACAATAGAATTCTACCTCAAACTTTTCGCCAAGCATTAACCACCGTCTTTCCTAAACAAAATAAGGACTTGTTACAATTTGCATCATACAGACCAATTTCACTTCTGAATAATGATGTTAAGATACTCTCCAAAGTCCTAGCTAGAAGGATGGAGAAAGTGCTGCCTTCGGAAATATCACAAGATCAAACTGGATTTATTAAAGGCCGACACTTAGCTTTCAATCTTCGATGCCTGTTTAATGTAATATATTCACCCACAAAGTCAAGCACCCCAGAGATATTATTATCCTTGGATGAAGAAAAAGCATTTGATATGATTGAATGGAACTACCTTTTCACTACATTGGAGAAACCTGGATTTGGTCCGAACATTTGTGCATGAACCAAACTACTATATACCAATCCAGAAGCTTCAGTTTGTATTAACAACATTGATTCAGACTACTTTAAACTAGAACGTGGAACCAGACAAGGATGCCCCTTGTCACCACTACTTTTTGCAACATTGAGCCACTGGCAGTTCAAGAGAAGGACTTGAACAGAAAATTTCTCTATATGCAGATGATATGGTACTGTATATATCAGATCCACAAAATACTGTGCCTGCAGTCCTAACAGCACTAACAGAATTTCAAAGGATTTCTGGTCTCAGAATTAATTTGACTAAAAGTGTGCTCTTTCCAGTGAATTCTCAAGCACACAACATTAGATTGGACACCTTCCCTTTTATCATTGCAGATCAGTTTAAATATCTAGGGGTAAACATCACAAGTAAACATAAAGCTCTTTATCAACAAAATTTCACCGTCTGTCTGGAAAAGATTAAACAAGACTTGCATAGATGGTCAACCTTTCATCTCACTTTATCTGGAAGAATTAACATTGTTAAGATGAATATCCTTCCTAAGCTTCTCTTTGTATTTCAAAACATTCCGATATTCATCATTAAATCATTTTTTAAGAAATTAAATTCAACCATAACCTCAATTATTTGGAATTCAAAACATCCACATATCCAAAGAGCGACCCTACAAAGAGCTAAGGCAGAAGGTGGCATGGCTCTACCTAACTTTCAGTTTTATTACTGGGCAGCAAACATACAAGCTATAAAACCCTGGACACGGCCACAAATAGATGAACATACACAGACTTGGTCCACAATAGAAATAAAATCCTGCAGTACTTCTTTATATTCCTTGCTTTGTGCCCCAACAAATGCAAGTTATCGTCAATATACTAACAACACAATTCTGCTTCACTCACTCAGAATATTGAACCAATATAGGAAGCATTTTAAAATAGAGAAGCTTTTATCTGTGGCACCTCTGCAAGAGAACCACCTTTATCCACCCTCTCAAACATATGCAGTTTTTAATATCTGGAAACCATTTCGGATTAAACCACTTAGAGAACTGTACATAGACAACGTCTTTGCATCCCACGAACAATTACATTCCAAATTTAACTTTCTAGCAACACATTTCTTTCACTATCTTCAAATTACAAACTTTGTTAAACAGAACCTGCCTACTTTTCCTCAATTCCCATCTCACTCTATGCTGGAAAAAATATTGATCAGTCTTGAGGACTCAGACAGCATTTCTGTAATATATAAAACCATTTTACAGTCCCTCCCTTTCAAAGATCCAAGAGGACAGTGGGAAAAGGATCTCTCGCTCCACATATTTATTAATTATTATTTATAATAAATGGATAATTATAAAAAAAAAAGAAATCCTGTCCTCCCAAGTGATGTGCAGGACATTCTGCAGGCAAAAGTTGTGGAACACTTCTAGGATATGGATTTGCTTGTGGTAGAGTCCAGGACTCGCATCTATACAGGATAGTTGATATACACAATGCATAATAGACCAAGACTTTAGTTGACATGCAGTGATTCTGGTTAGAGAAGACACACTTGTGGAGGCGGCTGAATGCAGAGGAGACTTGCTGGAGGCAGTTTTCGCAATCTTCTCAGTCACAGAGGCATCACTAGAGATTATACTTTTGAGGGTGGGGAAGGATCGCATGTTCCCCAGTGTCGTGCTGTCAATGTTGATGGAAGGCTGTCTAAAGGGTCAGTGTCTTGGAAGTGCTGATTTTCTGTCCCATCCAGGAATGCTTAAAAAAAGAATCTCAAAAGCCATCAACTTACAGTATACCAAACCGTATATATAAGAAATTCCTCTATACTTATTCTTAAAAGTAATGGAGACAGTTCAGGTATAGGCCAAATGTAAAGACTCAAAGGTCCTCTGGAGGCTTTTCGGGTGAAGAGCTATGCCGGCAATATTGTCAGCATACTGTAGCTCAGATGATTGTCAAGGAGGTTTTTGAGTGGGTTGATAATTTTGAAGGTTGAAAATATTGTCATCCAGTCAGCAAATTGTCCTCACTCCATTAGTGGTATCCAACACATTTATTCTAAAACAATGATTTTTATGTGAAGTTCACTGTAAAAAATGGCATTCCAAATGTAAAAACTACTCTGAAAAGTTGTATTTTTCAGCTGTGTATCAGCAGTTAACCATTTAGTAGAAATCTCAAACTACTTTGTGTATAGCACTTGAAATAGCCAGCTGTTCATTTCACACATTTTCTGTCTATATGACTCAATTGGAAAATCCTTGTTCAGCATAATAAATTCCACAACTGCAGTCACAAGATACACCTTCATAGTTTCCTGTCATTTCTTGAGATATTTATAGAAAGATAGGCACTCATTTTCTGGGTTAGTTGTGAATCTGAAAATTGTGATTGAAAAAATGTAAAATATGCTGTGTATATATCCATCCATCCATCCATTATCCAACCTGCTCGTATCCTAACTACAGGGTCACGGGGGTTTGCTGGAGCCAATCCCAGCCAACACAGGGCACAAAGCAGGAAACAAACCCTGGGCAGGGTGCCAGCCCACCGCAGTGCAGTGTATATAGCAGATATTATTTAAGAATGTGTTTTATTTATTCATTTATTTGTATTTGCTTATTACTAGAGCCACTCATTATACAGTTACTGTTTCCAAGCCTACACTTGATTTTCATATATAGTGTATAGTGTATATTATATAGTGTAATTCATTTATTTATATGTAGATATTATTTAATATTTGTGTGTATGGATATATATATATATATATATATATATATATATATATATATATATATATATATATATATATATATATATAGTAGCAGTAGGGGTGCTATTACTCCCTTGAACCCTCAGGTACCACGCCAAACACCAGGTAAAAATCCAATAAATATTATTTATTATAATAATAAAGTGCACAAAGCACCACCACTCCACTATTCTCAATAAACAATACACTAATCCAATAAATCACAATCCTCCACTCCCAGACGCTTAGCCACCCTGCCTCCCAACTCAGCTCATCGTCTGGGAGTTCCCACAGTCCTTTTATAGTTCATGACCCAGAAGTGCTAGGAAGTCACATGGACTGCAGGTTAAGGAGCACTTCCTTAACCTGCAGTCCACGTGACTTCCTAGCACTTCCAGGTCAAATCAAAACTCTTCTTTCTTCGTCAGCCCGGAAGCATTTTATTTCTTCCGTCCTCGTGACCTGCAAGTACTTCCGGCTGTAGGAAAACCAAATGTCTCTGTGTCTCCCTGCAATGTCCCCTGGCGGCACCGACGTTATCCAGCAGGGCTGTGTATTACAACTCCATATTCATGATGCCCTGCTGGAATTCGGGGCATCTCCACATTGCAGGGAGGGCTCCATCTGGTGGTTTGGGGGTCTTGGCCAGGATAAGCTGCCGGCCATAGTCCACAATATATTGTCACAAGAATGAGTTGGAGACATAATAAAGAGTTGAGGCAGCCACCCGTATATTATTTTCTCGGCAGCAAAAGTCATTTTTATGGTAGCACGATGTGCCTAGAACAGAGTCCAAAACAGAACTGCCTGTACTGAGGCAAGATGGCAGTTTGAAAGGCCCATAGGGGAAATGACATCATCAGTGCAGGAACTGGGAGTGGCATTTTTGTGCCCGGAAGTGAGGTCATCATTGAGGCCAGAAACAGGCGGAATTTCTTGGGAAAGGTCTGCAAGGGACTGAGAGATAGTAAGTACATTTTGCCACCCCCCTGCCCTGGCGTAGAATTAGTATTGTTTAGGCCATTCAGCTGTTTCCCATGTGCACGTGTGTGACAAGAATGAATGTGTACGCATATATTTGTGTATGTAAATAAATTCGTAAAATTTATTATGCATCAAAATAAAATATATACTAATGAGCAGTTTGTTGCTACTTCAGGTCATTGGTGTTTTTTGTCAACCATTTCATTTCCTATTAATAACTATGGCCACAGTTTCTAACATCATACATCATTTATAGTTGTGCACTACAGTCTCTCCCCATCCCAAAGATATGCAATGATAGGTTGATTGGCTACATTATACTTGCCCAGTATAAATGAAAGTGCTCATGAGCAAGTGAGCATTCCCAGACTTGAACTGGTTCCTGATTCAGAGTGAGTTCCTACCCTTTTCTCAAAGCTGCTGTAGTAGGGTTTCGTAATTCCTGCAATGCTGAATTAGAATGAATGCTTCCAATAAATAAATGGGTTGACAGATGAATCTAAAACTACACCTGAACAATAAAATATTACGAGTATTTTTCAATTTGAAAAACAATATTTTTAATTAAAATTTGTAGTATGCAAGGAACAAAGTTTTATGATAGAAGTTAATAATGAGTCATTAAATCAGAAACCAATGTGTTCTTTGCACATTTGAAAGGGAATCAATTAAACTTCATGTTAAATAGTAAATGATTAGTTATTTTTACATGCCAACTAGTGCACAATATATTTTCAAATTAATTAGGTACATAATTGCTGAAAGCAAAATGTTTTCATTCCAACAATGCTTGAAATAGCTAGATTTTGTTGAAAGAACAGTAATTAAATGAATGCAAGGAGTTTTGTTGACCTCCATCAGATTTACTTTTGTAATGAAATATACTATAATATTACAGATCATACCTCCCACAGATAGCGATGGCTTGCTTCTTTATTGTGCATGATCCTTTGAGCTATTTTTAACTGTGCTGTGGGTGTAGTTATCACAATTAATCCTGTACGTTGTTTGAACTGAGTGCCCTTTATGCAATGGGATGGAAATATAGTTAGTACGGAATTGTTTAGTGAGGTGCAAAATGTAAATAGATTTTAGATGGTATGCCTACAGAATGTTTAATCAGAAAGTAAAATGCATTTTAAGAATGCAGGATGTAGCCTTTTCAGTGTGACACATTATTATCCAATTTGAGATTTCCTACGTCTATAAATTCTAGTTTGTGTTTTCTTTTGACCTTTGGGTCTGTCTGGTCTGATAGCTCATCTCTAGTGATTTGCTCTGTAAAAATTCAAATATTATTAATATAGATATATAAATGGTGACATGACTTTTTACATTATGAAAATGCATAAATATTTACAAGATAGCAAATACTAAAGCAAAATAAGTTACGCATTCCTTAGTTCAGTTGTGGCAAAATAGGTCTAGGAAACCTGTGGCATTTTTTGTACGTAAGTTCTTAATCAAATAAAATTTTGTCTGAAATATTAATTAAACAGTTTCTCTATAGATAATTTGATATAGAAGGTATAATGACATTCTTGATTTCCAATTGAACTTTCAGCCTTCTCCCTTTCTTTAAATGTAAGCTTCCTTTCACGATCCACTGGTAAGCTTGCGTTGGTTGATTGACAACTCAGAACTCCATTATTAGTAAGTAAGAATGGATGTGAACGTGAATGTTCTCCTTAGCAGATTAGTGTCCAATCCAGAGTGCCTTTAATCATGCAGCAGTACGTGGCAGGAACCACTCAGTAGCAGCCCACAATCAGGGAAACAAAAGCTTTAGTAGGTGAACAGATTAATTTGATATTCTTTCCTAATTTTTTGATGGAACTTAAAGGGATACCACTGACTTTACCAGGGGTCAGGGTCAAATAAGATAAGAGAGTTGGGGTCCGCTGCAATGTTTAAGTCTTTGTAGACTCAAGACATGGGGTAGATTTTTCATCTTCCCTGCCCTTAACTGTCCTGCTTTCTGTGCAAACCTTTGTGATACTGAAATATGTCATTTTTTAAGTATGTTTTGTCTTTTACAGAATGTTTAGTAATTATAGCACCATACCTTAATTCCCAATATAATTTCCTTACTTTTATTTTTTTCAATTTCATTCTTTTAGACCAGTTATATCTGCTGCACATTCTTCTAAACAATTAGTCAATTGCAATTCCATAGGCTTTTTACATTGACAATCTTGAGTTGATTTCTTATTAGCCACCAAAATGAAAGATATTGCAGTCTTTCTTGTTCTTGGCTCCTATGACTATCCTTGAATTATAAATACCTCTCAACATTCTGTTATATAAGGTAATTAGAACCATCTGTCTGTTTTTTTTTTATCTCATTTAACAACCTTCTTGTTTCTGATTTTTCATCCTCTTTTTTTAATTTTGCTATTTTTTGTTTCTGCCCCTCCTTCTTTCTTCCACCTTGATCCAGACTTTATGGGTTGTGTACTAATTTCTGCTCTTTCTTCCTTGTAGTTATTCCAACCATTGTCTTAGTTTAATGATTTCTACTTTAGCCTTTGAATCATAAGACTGATTTGATTGTGGAATACTATTACTCCTTCTTTGTCCATCTTTTCTTTCTTTCCTTATTTAGGCTGAATTAAATATTTTTTAAGCTGTTCAGAATGTCTTTCCAAATTTGGTCTAGTTCCTTCAAAACATTCAGGAATCAAGAAATGTACTAAATAATGTCACCTATTCACTAGGAAGCAGACCTTTGTCAGTTCCTTACTTTCAAAGAGTTCGGAGTCAATGGTTAATCTTCCTTCCTATATCATCCTTGTACTTAAATTATGTTTTTCCTGGTTTCTTGGTTTTCTCCCTCATTTGTAATAGCTGAAGATTAAATTGTTCACTTCAAGAGATCATCTGGAGTATGCAGTTTACTTACAGCAATTCATACCTCATCTATCAAATCTATTAGGGAATCATTAAGTGTACAAAATTGTATTCAAAAGTAGCCACCTTTTGCTGAGATAACAGCCAAACTGTAATAACCTTTTTTTTGTAAGAATTCCAGCCATTCTGTGCAAGTCAACAACTCGGCCTCCAACCAAGAAACCCCAGATCTTCCTCCTCGATGTTTGACAGTTGGTATCACACACTGAGGAGCCATCCTTAACCACCTCAATGGTGTACAAACACCCTGCATGATGAATGTAAGATTTCAAATTGCCTTTGGATTGTGTAGGACACCAGGAAAGGGATAACCTGGGTGTCCTTATCTGTGAGAACATACCGGCCATTATTTAAAATGAATATCTTAGTGATGTATTTGCTTTAAGTATTGAGGTCTTCCATTTGCATCTGGTTCTCTTTTTCTGAGTTCAGGTAAGCCATGAACTTAGATATCAATGCATTAGGGTAATTCATAGATATTTACTGTTTTATAAAAAATCAGATAATATTTATGATTACTCCCTGTGTCTGTATAAGCATGCTCTTATTAAATATGATACCTGTTTAAAACTAGCTATTGTTACTTGATAAAGTTACAATATTTTCTTCCATTACCTATAACTGAAACAATGTATCATCTCCTAAGGAGCAGGCATATACTCCCTAAATGCCTGAAGATATCGCTACCTGAAATGACTGCTTAAAGGCCATCAAAATTAAAGTATTGGTTTTTTTTTTACCCAGAGGCTAAAGTGATAACTATAACACAGTTAATAAGCTCATTTTTTATGAAAGACTGCAGCTTTTAAGTTCAGGTTTACAATTTGTGACTTTTGATTAAAAGTAATAGTGCAAAATGCATTCTGATTAACATACCAGTAATGGTGCAATTCACAATAACGATAACGTGCAGTGAATACACTTGACTTGAGCATTCCTAGTTTTCATACTCTTTCTATCTATGTTTATCATTCATTTGCTCAGAGGTTGATGCGCTTGCTACTACCTGAGCAGCTCTTCTTTTCTCCACCCTTGTGGCCCACTTATTCTCTTCTTTCGTCGGCATCTTTTCATGTTAAAACAGATTAAGTCAGTGTTTGTGCTGCAATTGCTAGTACTTTTTCTTTAATTTTTCACTTAAGCTGGCACTTAAGTCTTCAATCTGCCTCAAGAATGATTTAAGATATGAAGAGGTAGAGGAAGTGACGGCAAAGGTGGTATGGATGAGAACAGCACCCTATGCATGTGCCACATGGCCACCCTGCTGGCTGCCACAGAGTCGATTCTACAATAAAGTACAATAAAAATAAAAAGGGGAATAACCTTGGAGGTCAATCATCACTCTGAAAGTGGATAGTAGACATCACATAGTATTTGTGTACCAAATTTCAGGTCAATAGGTCAAACGGTTTGCGAACTACAGGTGATTTAAAATCCTGAACAGACAAACGAACAGCCACGGTAGCGTATTAGATATGAAGATACAGTATAATGTGTAAATATTGAAAGAGATTCATTTAGCCTTATATTTTGTTTCCTTTAGAGGGCAGGTGAAGTTTGTAGTTGTTTGTTACAAGTGAAATCATTTTTATGCTGCTGGAGTGGTGTTGACCTTGTGCACCAATTTAATGTGCTGCTCCAAGCAAACAGCAAGATGGTCCCTTGTCTGAGATTGTTGCAATTGATCTTTGTAATCTAAGGTTTAATTTGTTTATCCATGCATATGTTAGCATACTACATTAAAGAGAAATCCTTAATGTTTGTTTAAATCTGAAATGAATAATGTAGAGGACATATGGAAAAAGGGACCCCATTTTATAGTGTGAAACTGCTCTAGTTCTTAGGATATATCAATCCATCCATTTCCTTAACCCACTTATCCATGGTATAATCAAAGGAGAGCTGGAAGAAGGCAGGAACAACACTTGAAAGGGGACAGTCTGTCGCAGAGTGAGCAGACATATGTAGCAAAGTCAGTTGACCTAAACTACATGTCTCTGTGCTGTGGAAGGAAACCAGATCAGTAAGAGGAAAAGCACATGGACACAGGAAACACATGCAAACTTCATGCAGGAAGCACTCAGGATGCAAACCCTGGTCTCCTTATTGTGAGGCAGCAGTACTTGGGGTACTACATGGGGTATATTGGTTAACTTAATAACTACAGAGTGATCAACATCTTAGAATCTTCAGTGAAACACACATGCCCATTTCATTCAGACTGAACAGGTATACCCTAAATCTGTGAAGAAGCATTTTGTTAAAGGAAAGTCACATAAACAGTTTATGCAGGTTGTAGGCTTATTCTGTATTTTACAGATGTGTAGCTTTGTACAAAATCCAAGAAAAAGAACCTATCAGCATTATCTGGTATTCTGCTTTTCAGGTATTTTACATGTACATTGTCCTGCTTAGGTTTAGGGTCTCTTGATTCATCCAGTCTGAACATGCAGTATGAAATATGGCAGTTTATAAGCCTCAAATCTCTTCCCCCTGTCATGTAAAAGGATACTCTGACTTTTGCCCTTCCTCCAATAATGTAGCACAACAGTTGCATGTGAAAATTACATCCACTTTCTTTTAATAAGTTTTTTTTTAAGGATAGTGAATTATTTACACCCTTGTATGCATATATGTTCAAAATGCTTCTAGGTGTCAGTTTGCATGTGTGTTTCATGTGTTAAGTGATAGATTTTGAGTCTCTCGTACTTGACTATCTTGGAGCATGTAATACAGAAAGTGGATATATCTGATGCATTTTTTGACATGCAGTATGCTTACAATAAGATTGTTCAACTTCAGATTGCTTGATTGGAGTAGATACAACCATTGATCAAAGAACCTTTGATATGTGTTATATCAAGGGGGTGACCTCCTTCCATGACAGAACACCTAGCCCACTGAGATCATTATGAAATTAAGAAGTTGTAATCAAGAAAATTTTCAACGTGTCTTCAATTTTCTTGCACATCTCATGCCAGAACATAGGTGACTTGCCTAAATGCATAACATATCAAGACTGAGTGAAGTGGAAATAATGACTTTCCCATCTGTGGAAATTCTTCTGTTTGTTTTATTCTGACAAATTCTCAGATCTACCATGCAATGGGAAAACATTCTCCTATTCAGTTGCCATCCTTATTTTGTGGTTTCTCTCAGGGTTATCACTTTGCACTATTCTCAGCCTCTTGTAGTTTTTGTTTTCAGCTTTGCGCACACTCTCAGGAAGGTATCTGCAAACAAAGCATCCATCAATGGACATACATTCATTGAAGATGTTGTCTTGGTATAGCAAAGGCTTCCTCAAGGACATTCCAGTTTCATGTTGGAATGTCCTTATCTCTGGAAGTATTGTGATAATAATAACAAACTCCTGAAAACCTTTTCTTGCACACATAATAGTATAAATTTCTATCTCAATCTAAACATATCTGATGTGACTATTTGTGAAGTATTTGGAAACGTATCCATTCTCCATTAGGCTCACTGCCCTGCACTAGAACAACATACAGTATAACCCAAAATGTCTTGCATTGATGGAATGGTGTGATGTGTGGCTCATGAACAAGGTTACCATCACGTATCAAGTTTACAGCAACCAGCAGATAAAGGTAGCATTAATCAAGGCAAGCTGTAACCAGAACTTCCATCTTTCTTCCGTCACTAAAGAAAACGCCAACCAGAAATCAAAGTCAAAAAGCAAAACAAGAAATCTAATATCAGAAGTTCTTGGAATAAAGCATATAAACCAACAAAGCAGGTTGTTTATTATTTATAATCTCAAATAACCAGGAAGCACATGGCACTGATCTTTATACAGCTACAAAATTGATATCACGCATTGCTCACTTCCAGCTCTCCTAAACAAGCAATACTCTAGGTGCATCCTATATGATATGAAAACATATTTCAACAATTGAACATGTACATATGGCTCAACATAATTACTACCCATGAATTCTTCATTTAAAAATAATATAACTGAATGAAATTAGCATCAAGAAAGGACTATAAACAATAAAAAACTTAAGTGAAAAAGAGTATAACAAATGCAGTGTCTGGTTTTCTGATGAGATTGGAAAAGCCTATTTTCCAATTCTTTTTAACTGAGAAAATAACAAACATTGAGCCCCAGATGTGCACTTTCCTTATTGACATCAGGATTGGCACAGCTCATCAAAATAACATCATGCCATCCACAACTAAAAGAACTGATGTGAACTAAAAGGCAAAGTTGCCTAAAAAGGGCATAAAAGTGTGTTCATATGCGACTCTGATAATTATTAAAGAATATGAGGAACTATGTAATATGTGAGAGTTATGTAAAGACTTCAAGGAGTGATGGGATATGATGAATGATAAAACAAAATAAATTGTCTGAGTGTGCCCTGTGATAAACTGGCAACCAGCCCAGATTTGTTTCTTTTCTGGTACCCAGTGCTGCCAGGATAGAGAATGGCTCTCCATGACCCTGAATTGAGTTGAACAGATTTAAAAAGTATGTATGTCAAAATATGGGATATAGGAATGATATGCAGGTAAACCAAAAAGGGTAAAAATTTAAGAAATCTACCATGGGAACTAGAATAGAAACAGAATACAGAGGCAAATTACCTTTACAGACAGAGAGACTTTTGTTAATGTTAAATTACAATATTACTAAGAAAATAAATTATTTTCTCACATGATATACATGGCAGTAGTGATGCTACCTGCAACCTAACAAATACATTGATCAGATGTTGGTTTATTTTTAACTGTATTAAAAGTATGAAAATGAAGCATAAAGAATAAGGATAAGAGAGAAATCAAACATTCACAAAGGCAGGCAATGTGTTGTGATGGTGCACTTTAAGACATAATGTTGCCCGTTCAATCCTAGCTTCAGACCTGTGTCCTTGAACGTGTTCATTAAGCCCCCGTAAGTGTAGGCACTTGCTTGTTTTGTTCCTTGACTTAGCTAATGCTGTCAGCCAAAGACATAATCATAAGAATCAGCTCTCCACTCATTCTCCGATTTCTTTTAGTTTAGAGTAGCAAGGGCACAAGACAAGATCAGGGGCACACATTTGTGCAAACACCCACCCTCAATCTTATTGCAAGGAGGAAGAGAGAGCAAAACATATCTTTTTCTGAATGTGAAAAGGCAAAACAAGTGTGAAAAGAACCAGAAATTATAAGAAAACAGGAATACTTTTCCAACAAAGATTTACAGAAGAGGTAGTGCTATTTAGAAAAAAGGAACTATAATGAGTATTTAAAAAGAAAACATGAGTCAATGAATATAACAGAGAATGTTTTGTAATGGACAATAAAGTAACTGGTTAATACAAAATGACAAATCTGACAATTGAAGCAATTAAGCATAATGCATGTGTATAAAGTATAATATATAATCAAAAAATTAATGATTATCTAGTGTAAGAAATAAGATCAGATAGCAGAACTTGAAAGAAAGAATGTGGGCTTATAATGAGAACAAACTATGGACTGAAGTAAAGAAGCCATTTGGAATAGCGAAAGATTATTGAATTTGGTTAGGTAAATCAAACAGAACTCCATTTGAGTATCCATCCATCCATCCATTTTTTAACCCGCTGAATCCAAATACAGGGTCACGGGGGTCTGCTGGAGCCAATCCCAGCCAACACAGGGCACAAGGCAGGAACCAATCCTGGGCAGGGTGCCAACCCACCGCAGGACACACACAAACACACCCACACACCAAGCACACACTAGGGCCAATTTAGAATCGCCAATCCACCTAACCTGCATGTCTTTGGATTGTGGAGGAAAGAGCGCCGGAGGAAACCCACGCAGACACGGGAGAACATGAACTACGCAGGGAGGACCCGGAAGCGAACCGGGTCTCCTAACTGAATTTGGTTAGGTAAATCAAACCGAACTCCATTTGAGTATCAGTTCCCTGAATTCAATTTCTCGTATTAAGGTAATGGAGTGCAGAGTCTTTTGTAGAACAGTGCAAGGCTGGAACACAGGACCAGTCCAAGTAAAAGAACCAGGTAAGGAAAAAATCAAAGCTAAGTAGAGGTTGGTTGATGTATTCATATAGATAAAGAGATAGTACTTTACTCGTCCGTAAGGGGAAAACGAGCATTTTACAGAATCTTTTAAAACATTAATTCTGAATAAAGAATATAGTATTGGTAATGTGAAATCAGCAGATTTAAATTTAGAATGCTATGATATCTGCTATGTACAGTAAAATAAAATGAAAGAATTCAAATAGAATGGAACTGGTATAAGTAATGGATTTTCGACAATGATTTTCTTAAGAAAAATCAGCAAATTAGTCATTGAAGAAAGTAAAGCTCTCAAGATTAAAATATATTAGTAGTATCATTTATATTTGAAAAATATACAAAATAAATTTTTAACTCCAGCATACTTAAAGACACAGATCCAAATTTACAGAATACTGTATGCCAACTTTGTAAACTGAAAAAATTATTAACACACTTGATTTGTAGACATATACTTTTCAATAACAAATTAACACAGAAACAAAACTGTGTATGAAAATGTAAATTAACATTCAGAAGCATATACATTCCCAGTGCTGAAATATGCACATAACACTATTTAAAAGAAGAGAAGAATTTACAGTACTGCAATTGTTTTCTCCCCCATTGTTATTTCATTGAGAAATCTTCCACTTACAGGTAAATGACTACCTGTTACTCAACAATTATCCTTCAGTTACATACATTGAGCACATCTTTGGCACTTGTCCTACAGGACTAAACACTTTCTGGATTCCAGGAAAGCTGTACTCTCCCAGTTGCCTGCAGCTCTTTGAGTCATGCTGCGTTTTGACATTTGCACCTTACATATTTGCAATGAGACCAGTAGTTCATTTTAATGTGTTAGTGGGGATCGGTTTATAACATTACCAGAGCAAATACATGAAAATTAACAGCACTTGAATTGTCATAATGCTATTTTCTAAAAAAAGCAACAGCACCACTACATATGGTTACAAAACATATAATGCTAATAATACAGTAGATGGAAGCCAGGGTCTTTATTTGGAAGTATTACTGAAATTCAGGTTTATGTCTGAATTATTATATAACAAAGTTAAAATTAAAGTGGGACACATCAGCTGTTTAAAAAAAAAATACTAAATCCAGGGACTGTTTATGCAGCTGGCTAGAGTTTACTAAGGACAGATGTGCAATCCAAGTAACGTGGTACAAAAGGTACCATGGGGCCATAATATAGTCATAGTCATAGTGAAGAAAGGGTTGCACGTAGTTAGAGAAAAATCACTAAGATGAGGCACTGAAGAACATATACTTAATATACTTGAGGAACAAGTAAGGAGAAAACTGACAAAGTGAAGACCAAGCAAGGAGACAACTAAGGAAGCTACACACAGGAAAGCTGTGGGACCAGACTGAGTTCATCATCGAGTCCTTAAGTCCTGTGCTGACCAATTTTGTGGTGTCCTCTGTCACCTCTTCAATCTGACCCTAAGGCTTCAGAAAGCACTACTTCTGTGAAAAATATCCTGCATTGTTCCTGTCCTAAAGAAGTCAGGGGCGTCTTCACCTAATAACTAAAGAGCAGTGGCACTTACATCAAACATCACAAAGACCTTTGAGAGACCGGTTCTGGATTATATGAGTCCTCTTGTGATAGATCACTTGGATCAACTGCAGTTTGCCTATTGGACAAAGCTGGCAACACTGTTAGGATTATGTTTTTTTCTTTTTTTGATTTCTCTAGTGCCTTCAATACCATCTACCCTTCCCTGTTAAGAGGTAAACTCAGAGATATGCAATGGACGAGCCTATGGTATTCTGGATAATGGACAATCTGTTGGGCAGACCGTAGACTCAATGACTGCATTTCTGATGCAGATGTGAGCATCATTGGAGCACCACAATAAACAGTCCTGTCTCCTTTTCTCTTCATTCTGCCCACCTCAGGCTGTAAATATAACAGCAGGTCATGTCAGTTGCACAAATTCTCAGATGATTCTGCATTTATGGGGTGTATTGATAAGGGGAAGAGACAGAAGAGAGGAGTCAGATGGAGAACTTTGTTTCTTGGTGCAAAGAGAATTGTATGCATTTTAACGTCAACAAAACCAAGGAACTGGTTATTGACTTTTTCCCACACCAAAGAGTCTCTGTGTTCAGTAAAGGAGATGATGTAAAGGTGGTGTACTCCTACAAGTACTTGAGGACCCACATTAATGACATGTTGGATGGGTCTTGAAACACAGAGGTAATAAACCGTATAAGAAAGGACAGAGCAGGTTCTTCTTCCTTAGGAGTCTGTGTTCCTTTAATGTCGAATGTGACATCCTTCACATCTTCTAAAACTTTGTGATGGACTTTCTACACTGCTGGTAACATCACCTTAAGAGAGGCCCAGCGAATCATCAAGCTAAACAAAAGTGCAAGCTCAGTTATAGGATGCACTCTGGACCCCTATCTATCTATCTATCTATCTATCTATCTATCTATCTATCTATCTATCTATCTATCTATCTATCTATCTATCTATCTATCTATCTATTGTCAGGGATGCCAGGGGCCATGACCCGGCCGGGACGCCAGGAGGGACCGGAAGAGGGTCAGAGCCTGGCCTGGATCACGTGGGGTTCGCCTTCCGGGTTGCTTTGGGGGCCACGGGTCAAGGGCATGGAAGCCCTTCCCTGTAGGGGCCCGTGGTCACCGCCAGGAGGCGCCCCGATGTCTTGGAGGCTTGTTGCCCCAGCACTTCCGCCACACCAGGAAGTGCTGGGGGGAAGACCTTGGGTGTTACCCGGAGGGCTGTCAGGAGGACAGCCGGCACTTCCGCCACGCTGGGGCGCAACGGAGGAATGCCGGGAACACCTGCTGCTCATCCGGGCACTCTTTAAAAGGGGCCGTCCTTCATACATTCGAGGCTGGAGTCGGGTGGAAGGAGGACAAGGCAGAAGGAGAGGATGAAGGTGGCCCAAAGAAAGGCATCGTGAGGCCAGGACTTTGGGATTAGGGGTGTGTGCACTTGTGTGGGTCTGTGTGACCAAAGGACTGGGGTCTTTGTGACCAAACAATTGTATATAGTGTAAATAAACGTGTGGTGGTTTGTGCAAAACAAGATGTCTGCCTGTCTGTGCCCGGGTGCCGTTGACACTATCTATCTATCTAACTATCTATCGTGACGGATGGCTGGGATGCCCCTTTGGCACTGAATCCGGGGGAACAGACATTGGCTGCACACTACGTCCTCCAGAATGCTTGGTGGCAGCCCCCCTGGGTTGCAATGGGGCCACCGCCAGGGGTAGCTGCATGGCTTCCTGAGCCCGTGCGGGCGGTGATGCAGCCACACCCAGGAGTGCAACCTGAATTAGGTCAATCATCACCTGGAGCACTTCCGGGTGTGCTATAAGAGGAGCCTACGTTCACTCCTGTACACGCCAGAGTCAGGAGGAGGAGGACAGAGCTGCCTGGGAGGAGTGGAGGTAGAGGAGCGTGTTGGTGTTTTTCTTCTGTGTGTTTTGGTGACTGTGTAGGGCCTGTGGGACATGGGGAAGACATGTCCCACAGCTAAAGAAAATAAAATCTTTTTGTTATCCTTTTGACGTGCCTCCAGTGTCAATCTGTGTCGGGTCGGTGCTGATATAGCGCCTTATTCCACACTATCTATCTATCTATCTATCTATCTATCTATCTATCTATCTATCTATCTATCTATCTATCTATCTATCTATCTATCTATCTATCTATCTACTGTGCCAATAAAAAGTATTCACCCCTTGGAAGATTTTTAAATTTTATTGTTATACTACATTGAATCAATATTGATTTAATATTTTTTTGACATTGATCAATGAAACAGGCTATTTATTGTTAAAGTGAAAACAGATCTCAGCAAAGTGAACTAAATTAATTACAAATATAAAACACAAAATAATTGACCTTCCACTTTATCTACACAGTATTTAGTAGATGCACTTTTGGCAGCCATGACAGCCTTGAGTCTGTGCACAGGTTTTGATCAGCTTTGCACAGGTGGACACTGTCTGTTTTCTCCATTCTTCTCCAAAAAAAAACAACTGCTCTTTGCATGGAGATTATGAATAAAAAGCTTTCTCAGGTCCTTCCACAAATTCTCAGTTGGACAGAGATCTGGACTCTGACTTGGCTACGTGCTGCTGGAAAGCAAACCTTGTCCCCAGATCTCTTGCAGACTGCATCAGGTTTTCCTCAGGATTTCCCTATATTTTCCTGCATTCGTTTTAGACTGTACTCTCACAAGCCTTCTGGTGCCTTCTGCAGAGAAGCATCACTACAACATAATGCTGCTAGCAACATACTTAATATTTGAGGACAGTATGTTTTTAACATTATTACTTTACTTTTGCAAAGCACCTTATAATAAAAACAAAAAATAAATCGATTATTACATGTAACCTTGTACATACATACTGTTATGCATGCACATCAAAGGATCAGACTCCAAGTTTCTGTCAGGTATGTGGTACCACTTCAGATCGAGAGGTGGCACTACCGCTAACTGTCTTATCGTTTTCTTCCTCCACAGTGCAGAGAAACCACCCAATGAGAGTAACTGACCCTGACCCTTTCTGTTCCTGGGCCATAAAAACATGAGAGCCTGGAAAGAGGCGTGACTTCTTTCTCAAGCAACCAGAGCTCCTTAATCATTTGACGGCAGATGCCACAACTATTATTGTATTAGCCACATTATTTGGGTGGCCAGAGTTTTTGTTTCCTTTTTATGCCATTGAGTGTCATTCTTGTAAATTCCATTAAGTAAACACGGACAATGGGCCCAGCATCCCAAAATATATTCTTTTTTGATCCTGTCATTCTTTTGGATGACCACAATATGGTAAATAAACTACCATGTCACAGTTTACAAACATGTTTTTTTAATAATAGTTTCAGTTTTGATTTTAGTTTTCGTTAACTATAATAACCTTGTTAAATAAACTATAACTGAGTTGCAAAGGTCTTTGTGAAAGAGCTCAGAGCATACAAGCTTTTACTTGTACAATTTCTGTCACTTTGTCTAAAAAAACTGTGTCTAAAACAATAAAAGCATTAATTAATAAGTAACTCGGGAAAATAATACATTTTATTGATGAACAGAACTCTGTAAAGTAAGTTGACCATTTTGTAAGCAGCTGAAAAAACAGGCAATTAAAGAAAAAGATAAAATGCCTGTAATGAGCCCCCATGTTTTTTTGTATAACTAGCCAACCCGTGGCGTAGTATACGCCGCATAATTATTTATTGATGGGTTAACACTTCCTGAAAGACACAGTTGTCCAAATGGGGTTGGTTTCAGGATACGACTGTGAGTGAATGAAAAGATGGAACTCTGGAGAGAGCAACATACAATTGTCCATGACTGAAAACTGGTTTTGGCAGATACAGGCATACCTTTTTGAATGTTTGGCCCTGTGCCTTATTAATTGTCATTGCAAAGGCTAATGTAACAGGAAATTGTTCGTGTGTAAAAGTAAAAGGCAAATTTGAATCTGATGGGGTCAGGGAAACCTGGGGAATAAGGACAGTTTGTGAGGTAGCAGCTGTGATAGTTTTACACTCCAGTACATTGCGGCGAATGCTGGTAACAGTCATTCTAGTGCCATTACAGAGCCCTCTTGCTGGCATGAGGTTTCTGAGAAGCATGACGACTGAACTAATTTTAATTCTGAGTTTATGCGGAGGCATGCCAGTGGGAGTAAGACTGTTAAGAAATTTTTGGGGAATGAAAGTTGATCTGCGGGATCATCTGTGACGATGGAGTCAATGCTGGTGAAAGTTACTTCGTCGGTGGGGATAAGTTTTAGTACTTGTTCATTAAGGTGGGTGACACTTAATATAGATCGCTTACTGAGTTGTTCCGGAGTGACAGTTGAGAAGCTGATGCCTCGAGAGCGAGGGTGGACGTGGGAGGGCGTGGGAGGAGGGTTAGAGTTGGTGGAGGAGGGCTCTGTCATGCTCTGCCATGTGTATCCCATAAGGCGGGAGGAGGGTTAGAGTTGGCGGGCGGGGCTCTGTCCTGCGTATCCCATAGTCGGGCGACTTAGTTAATTATATATATAGATGGTGCCACCTCAGCAACTAATGAAATACTTCTTGAAGAGCACAGATGTTTTTTTTTTTAAATGAGATTATTAATGAAAAGTTTTCATTTTAAAGAAAGGGAATAGATAGAGCATTAAAGTGTTTGCTTCTTTAGGTCACAGAGAGATGAAGTATTTCCCAGTAGTAGCAGGTGCATAGGCAAGAGCCAGCACTTAATGGGGCACCACTTCATCCCCATAGACACTCATATGCCCACAGTACTGGGTTAATTTTGATTCGTCAAAAAACGCATTTTAAGGCAAGAAGGAGGAATTCGGTGCACCCATCTAATTAATACTTAATTTATCTGAACTACTACCACACAAATTCAGCTAACAATTAATTCATTTTCCTGAATACAGTGAGGAACCTGGAAGACTGCTAATTCATTGTTTCAATCTTTCAGTCTGTTAATTCAGTTCAGTGTAGCAACATGAGGCACAATCAGTGATGACTCAGTGTCATCAGTTAAACTAACTTCAATATTTCTGAGATCTAAAATGAAAACTCACAGAGAAGTTGGGGTAGGTACACACTCCACAAAGGCAGTAGCCACACTGTGATTCAAGCTCAGATGTTTGGAGCTTTGAGCATCATCATTATGATAAACGTTTTAATGATTTAACTTGACAGTACTTTTCAAAAACTGTATGTCCAGAACAGCTGTGGGTTCACTTGAACACATTTTGAAAACATTGCAAACATTTTGTAGGAGATGAAAAATTAAAATAGAATGCTTTCTCATTTCAATATTTGTCTTTGACTTCTAATTTACAGTAATGTCTTAAATACAAAGGTGCTAAAGTGGTTCTTCAGAGTGAAGCCATAGGGGAATCATTTTTGGTTCTCAAAAGGACTCATCCACATGAAGTTTCAGAAAGGTTAATTTATTAAAATCCATAACAAGCTCCATACAGAAAAAAAAGAATAGATGGTAACTGATTTGTGAATACTCATGGGTCACTGATTTAGAAAAGACTCTTACTGCTTACAACAACACAGGCTAAGTCCAGGTTTTCTTTATCTGTTAGTGTCCTATTATAGGTAGCCTACTATACATTAAAGATTTCATTTTTTCTTCTACATATTGGAGGTTTTTCAAAGCACAAAGAATCAACTTCATATGCAAAGATCCCTTCCCAGAATGAAATGGTGCTTTGCTAAGGAATGGTTCTACGAGGAACAACAATAAACAATAAAGAACAATAAAATGCCGTTAAAGAAGCATTATTTTTAAGAATGTACATGCACTAAAAACATATTTTTTACTTAGCGTTTGTAGTACTAGGGTGTTGCTCTGTACTAGCCATTATGGATGTAGTGAGAAGTTAAGCACAATTTTATTGGCTAACTAGAAAGATTACAATATGCAAGCTTTCAAGACAACTCAGGCCAATAAAAGGTGCCATTTTGCTTAACTTGTCATTACTAAGCATTTTTAATAAAAAGGTAAGCAAATATAATTGGCAATACTTAGACCTCTGCAGATTTCAGGCATAATTCAACCTACAACATACAGTGTAATATAAATTTTAAAGACTATCAAATTTATATATATTTATTATGTAGAGATGTTTATGTCATTGAAATTAAGGTGCTGGATTTTAAAAGATCAGACTGTAAACTCAGTTGCTGTCTTTAACTTACTGTGAAAAGGCAAAAAAATATCTTTACTTGCTGGAGTTCCAATCACAAAAAAATGAAAATAAGTACTGTATGTGGACAATTGTACTGCATCCTATTTTTGTAAGTTGTCTTGGATACAGGTGTCAGACAAATCAACCAGTATTAAAAAAATATTCAAAATGACAGTCAAAAAAACAACTAGTACAGAAAGAAAAAGTGTTTGATATAATTGATTTGGTTTTGAAAAAGAAAGTTTGCACCAAAGGCCTACTCTGAATCTAGGAGGAAACGTTTTGGTCATTTATTTAAATTTAATTGCATAGTGATATGTATATTCTGGCACTGTGCTTGCTACTATTGGATTGACTCTAGATAGCCAAAGGGGTCCCAAATTTCATCATCAGTCTGCTACACAGGGCCTATTCCCATCTAGATACAGCTCACTGCTTTGTGAGGATCATATTTTTTGACTTCTCCATTATCTTTGAAATGGGCTGAGTGTCTAATATCAACACTACAAGTTAAAAGGGATGGAGACAGAAGAAGGTGAAGAATTATCTTTGGCACTCTTAATCTCCTTCTTCTTCTTTTGGCTGCTCCTGTTAGGGGTTGCCACAGTGGATCATCTTGTTCCATATCTTCCTGTCTTCTGCATCTTGCTCTGTCACACCCATCATCTGCATGTCCTCTCTCACCACATTAATAAACCTCCTCTTAGGCCTTCTTTTTTTCCTCTTCCCTGGCAGCTCTATCCTTAACATCCTTCTCCCAATATGCTCATCATCTCTCCTCTGCACATGTCCAAACCAAAGCAATCTCGCCTCTCTGATTTTATCTCCCAACCATCCCAACTGAACTGACCCTCTAATGTACTCATTTCTAATCCCATCCATCCTCGTTACACCCAATGCAAATCTTAGCATCTTTAACTCTGCCACCTCCAGCTCTGTCTCCAGCTTTCTGGTCAGTGCCACCGTCTCCAACCCATTTAACATAGCTGGTCTCACTACCATCCTGTAGACCTTCCCATTCACTCTTGTTGATACCCATGCTCCATTAGTGTCTTAGATCATTGTTACTTGTCAGAAAGACAACAGGCTTGTCAGGTAAACCAGTTGTGTGTCAATATGGGGGATTAGCAACAAAGTGGCCTCTTGAAGGAATTCGTCCAAATCCCTTTCTTTGAATGCAATTCTGAGAAATGCAACCTGTACAAATTGGAAACTTTTTAAGGGTAAATTTCACACAACATTAGGGAGTTTTCCTTCAAATAGTGAACCACAGACACACAGAATAAGTTACCAAGTAGTGAGGTAGACAGTAGGACTTTAGGGACCTTCAGATAACAAGTTAATTTTATTTTGTAGGAATTAAGTGGATAGTACTGCTGAGCTTTGTTTGGCTGAATGGCTTATTCTTGGCTAAATTTTTCCAAGGTTCTAATGGCTGTAATAATTGGCTGCATAAGTGTTAATATTTTTAATAAAAACTACAAGAAAACTGAGTAAAAGAAGCATTCTATTATTCTTGATAATGAAACCTGAAAGTACAATTATAACTGAAATTAAATTAAACCCACATAATCAAAAACTAACTGAAATAAAACTGAAATAAGAGGAAACGAAAATGTGTAGTTTCTGTTTTTTAAATAAACCACAATATTTCCTCTAAGGGTTTTTAAGTTTCATCACACTATATTTTACTGTACCAAGTTAGGTCCGCAGTTAGGAGACCCAGGTTCGCTTCCCAGGTCCTCCCTGCATGGAGTTTGCATGTTCTCCCCATGTCTGCGTGGGTTTCCTCCCACAGTCAAAAGACATGCAGGTTAGGTTGATTGGCGTATCTAAATTGTGTTTGTGTGTGTCCTGCGGTGGGTTGACACCCTGTCCGGGATTGGTGGCTGGGATTGGCTCCAGCAGACCCCTGTGACCCTGTGTTCAGATTCACATTGGAAAATGGATGGAAGTGAGGAAATCTGAATTCTAATCCCAAACCTGCCTTTCCAATAAATTCATTGAAAAACATCATTATTTTTTTTCTTATATACGTAATTCCCACATATTTTGATGATTCATTTTTGGTTTGGTGAAACATAGAAAAGCAAAGCTCAAAATGTTTCAACAAATAGCCCTGATCTGAAAAATAAAGCCCAAATATCTGATTTGAAATCAACCCATTAGATTAGACAGGGATCACATCCAGGCACTGTTCCTGCCTCGCACTTGATGTTCGCTGGGACTGGCGTGACCCTGGATGGATGGAATAATTAAACATAAAAGTCTGATGAATCTGTGTTCTAAGCTTACAACTGGTTTTTCATTTATTACAGAGCTCACTGTGTGGCGATTGGTTACATCGAGAAAGAAAACAGAAGGACAAGAATTGGGGTTGGTACGTTTGACAGTACTGCTGCAATAAATGTTTCCATCCAGGGTTGCGCATGTCCCAGCAAGCATCTTATGGGAGGCATGGACAATCCCTGGATGGGCCGTCAGCTCATTGCTACCACCGTGCCATCATGCCTCCACATGTTTAATACATACTTTAATGCATTTCATCATTCATCACATAGTATTCTAAAATGTTCAGTGTGCTGCAATATTATGAATGTAATATATACTGTGTGGCAATCACTCCCTGTGTGTTCCTGTCTATGAAAGAGAAAGGCCATTTAAGAAGCACATAGCGATTCACACACAAAGAACACATCGAATATGAAGCATTTAACGTGCTACTTAGTTATGATGGGATTTGAGAAACTCTAGTAAATTAAGCATCGATTTTAAGATGAAGTTTATGATGTTCAACTTTAGTGACAAAATAAACTATGAGAATAAAGCGGAAATTTCGAGATTAAGGTCTACATTTCAACCTTTTTTTATCAGTGTGTCCCTATTTTTTTTTTTGTTTTCTCTGTGCCCTAATACACATCAGTATGATGCTCAGATAGTAGGCTACAACTCATTTTGTCACCTTGACTTTAACATCTGACAAGTTCTTTTTTATATCGGTCACTGTGCGACTTTCTGAACTTGAACTTTTGAGTGTCACTACATCAATTTCCTTTTGTTGCTCATACCACTGCCAAAGCTGCCAAAAAGTAAGTTTTTCCTTGCCTCCACTGAGTAGGACCTCCACTTTGCATTTGGTGAAATTCTACTTTTTTAAATGTGCTTTTACCATTGTCTTTTAACAAATTACAGATTGAAAGGGGCTATTTATATTAATTTATATGTTAAAATAAGTGAAAATCTGGGAGGAGTTTAGGTGGGGCTGTAAGCATGTGTACATGCGGTAAATTTTGCGTTCATTGGGATTTATAAAGGGGAAGTGCATGGAACTTGGTGTACGTACAGTTTTATGTATCTGGATTTTTTTTTGCGCATACACACATTTCCAGTTTTGTCTGTACGCCATGTTTTAGTCTGAATTCAACACATGTCGTTATACACAAGGCCCTAGATATTCTTTACATGTGGCTTGTTCTCACAGTTTCTAGATATTCTTTACATGTGGCCTATTCTTTTTATTATTATATTGTTTGTCTTTTTGCATGGAATATTAATGATTTGTTATGAATAATTTGAATAAGAATATTTTGATTTAAATGAAACAGAAACAGTAGAAAACAAAACATGCATTCAGTCATTAAAAGGATTATTGTTTTCACCAGATACTTACATTTGTAATTATATAAGTCTCTTATTAAAATAAAAACAAAAAGAATAATGAGAGCCAGTTTTGGGATTGCTTGTTAATGTGTTCTTCTCACCTACTATCAAAGATCAGGAGGTTCCTTGAAATTGATCAGACTCCCAGCAACAGATTTACAAAGAGAAGTGCATTCTCCCAAAACACTGTATCACAACAAAATGAGAGGGTTATAAGAAACTGATCAATAATATGCTCAACTAGACTACTTCTGAATCTCAGTTATTGCTGCTGTTACATTGCTTTTGATACTGTAGTGGTGGGCCATGTGTATTTTTTTCCAGGACCTCTTATCTACCTCAAAATTGTTTTATTTAATAAAGACATTCAAACACACAGTCTATATTTCTTTCCTTAAGTGTTTCAGAGTGTACACGTGTTCACTTAGGTAAAGTGTATAACGTTAAGAACACATTCTGCAATAAGTCTGACTATAAAGATGCTTTTTACAAGGTGAAGTGTTCAGCAATAAACACAATTTTTAAACTTTAACATGAAGCTTTTGTAGCTATTAATAAAGGTTGCATTGTATATCTTTATTAAGGTGCAATTCAATGTACTCACAATGTACAGCATATGGGAGTCAGCAGTGGGATTTACACTGGTTATTTTTGTTTGAAGTTTATCACCTTAGCCAAACTTTTTGTTCAACACTAATCAAAACTTTCATAAAAAAAATGAATACATGACTTTCACTATGCTTCTCACAGTGAATTCCATCCATTTACAATCAATAATAGTGCAGTGAAATTCTTACTTGCATGTTTAATCAACATAAAACACAACACCAACATCTTTTGTGTTCATATTCGTCATCACCCTGCAATTTGAATGGTTTGTATTGACCCATATTGATACAATGTCTTAAATGTTAGTCAATCAGTCATTTTCTAACCTGCTTATTCCTGAACAGGATCTCAGCTGTCGGGGGGGGGTTTGTGTTGGTGCTGGAGCCTATCCCAGTGAGCTCAGGGTGCCAGTCCATTGTAGATCTCTTAAATGTGACATTGATAATTTCTATAAACTAACAATAAAAAGGAAAATATGCTTTTTCATATGTTATGTTTAACAAATATGAGTGACATTGGAACAATGTTTCTCAACAAAAGAATGTTATAACATTGAGAGTCAAATTACCAGAAAAATGATGAAGCATGCAGACTGTATACATTTAAAAAATTTAAATACAAAGGAGCTGTACTAAAAGGTTATTAGCTTAAAGGAAGAAAGATATTTATTTACTTTCCCCATGATATTTAAAAAAAAATCTAGATTTTGAATACAACACAACTGAATTATTGAACTTGTTAAAAACTGGGGTGATATTACTTTAGCTTTAGAAGTAATGAAATTGTGCAATCAATGTTATAATATTTAGAGTCAATAAGTCATTATCCTTTAATATGTCACAAAAACCTTGTCATATTTAAACTAATATTTTCACCGATTAGTTCAGAAATAACATTTCTACAACACCTTCTACACAGGTGTATCTCAAATTGCTTAAAAACACAAAAAGAAAAACAATAAATAATTTAAAGGCATTAAAAATTTAAATAAGAAGCAAAGGGAAACGTTCTCGTCCTTTTAACAAACATATTCAAATGATCAGATGGCCAAGGTGGACAGGAAAACAAAAAGTCCAGAGATGCTGGACAAAAGGCCAAAGACAGCCAGGTCTCTGTGGATATTGTAAGAAACATAACTGTCACAGAATTAGTCCAATTGCAAATCAGTTTGAAGAAGATCTTGTGAACTTTTGTCCCCTCCCACATCACAGCTCAGCTGGCAGTAACATAGGCCACCACCACAAAAACACTGGAAAAAGCAATCCGAGAAAAGCCGAGGTTACTGTCTAGTGCAAATATTATAATTGTTGTTGTAGTTCAGTGCTGAACAGGACCAGCAGGAGTGATTTAAGACACTGATCCACAAACAAAAATATTGGGTTTTAACACAAAGGTGCAGTTTAGTTACAGGTGCAGGGATAAAACAGTGTCATTGGGCTTTGTAACATGTTCTAAAGGCAATGAAATACAAAAATCAATAAAGAAAAACATGGTGATTATTTACAGTAATTACAGTGAAATCCAGTGTCCCCAAATCAGATGGAAAAACATATATACACTATAAACTGTAGTCTTCCTCTTTGTATATACTGTTAAGGAAGTTAATTACAGTTCAAAACAATTCACAATCCCAAAAATAATTCACAAAAATATTTACAAAAAGAAGAAGCAAGGCATACTGTATACAGTACAGTACAAAAAAGTGCTCTAAAACCTAAACAATATAAGTGCCTCCACCTAACCTTCATAATGACTAGGAAATATCTACAGTAAAAAAGTGAAAAGAAAAATGTACACAAAAATAGGCACAAGCCATTTATAGTTATTGCACTCCAAAGTGCTTTGTAATGCTACTTCCTGTTTGGTCAAAAGGCAGAATGAAGGACGACCCCTGCAGTCAGGAAGTGCCTTTTGTAGTGGGGAGCATTATTTTCATCATCATTCCTCCATTTGCAGCTGATGTGAGCACGATCCAATTGCATGCTATACCACACCCCTGTGAGGCCTCTATTAAATTACATTGCAGCCTTGCATGTGCTCGCATGCGCACCATGATGTGCTACAGCCAGCTATACAGACTCTGTCTTCAAACTTACTATAGTAAGTTACTCTTACTTCGTTTTAACTCGGGGATCATACTTCACTGAAATAACGCATACCTTAAACTAACGCTCCATGTGTCTTGTTCTGCAGTGGCACATATCTATGAATATGCTGCCGTTTTAACGTGAAGTACAGTAGGCCTTTCTTGAACTTGTGAATGCCCAGCCGCTGGCATCACACAGCGCAATCCTGCCAAAGTAAAATTAAATTTTTTGCGGAAGTGCCGGCTTGCACTTCAAACTTTTGAAAAGGTAACTGCTTTTACTTTACTAAGTGTAAGTTGTTTTACACTACTCTTACACTTTTTTCTATGAAATCATAATGCCTGGCAGGCGCATTACCACAGTATCCGTCATAATCTATTACAACTGATACATGGAATAAATAAAAAGCCAAATTAAATTGGGTTTGTGGATTTTTTTTCTCTGTTGTTTGTTGAGTAAGTGAAGAAAGCTACCTTTCTAGTTTTATGCATGGATCGCAGAACAATACTGTATATACTCGTGGATAAATTCTCCCGTGGATAAGTCGGGACTTGATTTTATAGTTTAATTTCTGGTATATTATAATGTCGGTCGTATAGGTTGAATACGGAATACTCATGCTATTGGTCCAAGAGATTATGCTATGCTAACGCCCACTGCCTTTTTTTCTATATGAGTGGATGAGTGCGGCAATGCGCTGTATCAGCGCATGCTCCTAACCTTTCTCTCTCCCACTTTCTATTGTGCCTACGTGACCACATGGTAATACACAAACTATTCCGAAGCAACATTTGCACTGATTTGTGTTTTTTGTATCTCACATAATCCTATACCTTTATCATAAGAGCATCCATTTTCTACGACGGAGTGTTCGATCAGAAGAAAATATGAAGCTGATTTTAAATTAAATGTCGCTGAAGTAGTGAAAGAAATTAGTAACTGCACTGCTGCAACAAAATTCGATGCATCTGAGAAACTGGTGTGAGAATGGAGGAGGCAAGAAACTGCTAAAAAAAACAATTTAAGTGTTGCATTTTTGAACAGGTTTATAAGTTGGGGTCTGATTTTATAATCAATTTTTTGGGTTTCACTATCCGACTTATACGTGAGTGTGTACAGTAAGTAAACCAATATTTGTGGAACTAAGATTAGATTATCGAATGTAGGGGGAAAGACACAAAAATATAGGTGTTGCAGGATTATAAAGGATTGTTCAGAGCTTTATATGCAATTAATAGCATTTTACTATCAATTCTGAAAGAGACAGGTAGCCAGAATTTTGACACTTACTGTAGGTCTATGACATGTACACAGTAGTTTGAAAAAAGAAAAAAAAAGACAATGCACATTATAGCAGAATATTTGGCAAAGATACAATACATTCAGACCTGAGATTCAGATGGAGGATTCTGGAGGCATTGGGCAGTTGGACCACCCATTACTCGAGCACGCTGTGCCTCTGTCTTACTTTCTGTAATTAACCCCCTATTTTTCATGCAAATACTGTATTTCCAATTCACTAAGACAATTAAAATATATATCTAATGGAAAAATGATGTTCACAATGTTTATGCACTCAAACATAAATCAAACAATTATAGAGATGATTTTAAAATTTTTTTTTACTGTACTCTAGACCAGCAAGAAATAAGTCTTCTGATTACTTTCTTGACACATCCTATAGGGCAGCCAGGGCATGGATGACAGACTATCCAAAAGTAAGAAAGAACTGAAAAAACAAGGTTCTTTGCATATACCTTAATTTGTCTACATCATATTATAAATGAAAATATTTACAAATGGTAACATAATATCTACTGCATAGGTCATAGCCAATTCCACTCATGTAAATGTAGAAAGGGATGCTACAGTATGTTTAACTGTAATTAAATCTCAGTTCTTTCAAAAGCCAACAACAAAGCACAATACCTTAATAAAATAAATATTTTATTTTGCAAAATGAAAAAAACTCATCATTGTTAGTGGAACTTGTAATGTATGTGCAATGAGAAAAACAATAATTACTGTGTTTGTGAGGATTCACACGCTGAGATATTCCTGTCTAATATTAAAAGGCCAATGATGGTTACTGTATTGCTTAAACAAAAACATCACTATATTCATGCAGGCAGAACACTGCAGATCAAGTGGTGCACAAATTACTTGTAAAACATGCAACCTCAGTAGTCTTACCTCTGGGAATAACACATCTAGTGCAAACTACACATGATCTCTAATAAGGAATGTTGTTCGTGCAATTTTTAGAAATCTTTCAATTTTTGAGAGAAGGGCATCCTGTTGTTCCTCAGACTTCAGGTACACAGGCTTTTCCTGGAATCTATCCAGCCACTTTGAAGTCTCATTACCACTGAGAATTCTTTAGGTATAAAAAACAAAAATACAAAAAAGGCCATTGATTTTTTTCTAAATGCAGCAATAAGCAATATGTTATTATGAAAAAGCCCCCTTTCTCCCATTTACTTTTAGTTAAATCAAAGTACACATAATTCACCCAAACCACTAGCTGAAGTGACAAGTGAATGACTTATTATAAGACCAGGTACCTAGTTCTATCCCTGTACCACATAAGTCACCTACCACACTTTTACTGATGGCTCTGGGCAGTAGCAGTCTAGTGAAAGGTATGCACACACGTCAAAACCAATCCATACATTACAGTTTGTCATCACTTTTTACATGTAGTGACTCTTTATGATATGAACCATGTGAACTTTGGTAAATATTCAGTAACATACCAACAGATTCTGCTGGGTTCCTTACGCTTATACAATGAAGTCTACCAGACGCTTCTTATCTGCCATCCAGTCAATCACAGCTTGCATGTGAGGTTGGACAGTTGCAGAGATTGACCTTGGCACTCTATAAAGAGGCTGAAGCATACCTTGCAGCAATTCATTAGCCTCAGCACTCCAGGAAGAAGACCTTTGGCCGTGCCTTGTGAACACAAAGATGGATAACTTAACAGTATCATCTCCAGACAGAGGAGCAGCTTCAGCGACAGACTGAGGAGATCGTTGCTCCCCCACATTATGCGACTCGTTAAGTCCACTCGTGGGGGTGGGGGGGTAAACGTTAACATTATACAAAGTTATTGTCTGTTTTACCTGCATTTTTATAAAATCTTTAATTTAATATTGTTTATTTTTATCATGTTGCTGCTGCTGGAGTATGTGAATTTCCCCTTGGGATTAATAAAGTATCTATCTACTCTATCTATCTATCTATCTATCTATCTATCTATCTATCTATCTACTGTATCTATCTATCTGTCTATCTATCTATCTATCTATCAATTTTAATTAAATAAGACAATGAGACACTAGAAATGTTGTGGGGCTGTCATACCCCTCATTTTTGAAACCTCTCCTTTAGTAAGACGCACCACCATTCATAGATTAATGGTCGGTCACTCTAAAACAAAATACATGTTGCAATAATTTGATTAACGGGAAACTGATTTATATGTTTTTCTTCATAATAAGAAATAATTCATGTGGGCAGAGGGCATACTGTGAAATATAAAAAGCCCACTTTTTAATTTACCTTTTTTGTACCTTCAGTTTAGTTATACTCCTAATAACATAGATATTCATAGAATCTCTTCATTGAGTCTGCACTCATTATTACTCTTTAATTTTCTCTGTTTTCTTTTCTGGTTCACCTGATCAAAGGCCTGTGATGTCTGAATGAAAACGGATACCCCAACTCACAAGTCACACTGCATTAAATCCTCTGAGACACAGCCTAACAAAAAACAATAAAGAACTATTTAAGAACATTTATGTTAGGCCAAATGCCCACTGGAGGCTGGGTGGTATTTAGGTTTTGGGACCTTTACAAATTTTGTTTTATTTCCAGCTTAATTGGTGTTTTATTTTTAATGTCCACCCTGGACATCTGACCTTATCATGGCACTGTCAGGGACTGTACTTTTCTTAATTATATATCTAACCCCTGCTAGTGTGCATTACTTTTCTTTTACATTTTGTATACTATTTATTCATTATTATTCTTATCCAAATTTAATTTGTTTCTCTTTGCATGTAACTGCTTCTTTGACATCTTGTAAAGCACTTTAAGATACATCCTTTTTGTGAAAATATGCTACAGAAATAAATTTTGTTGATGTTGTATAAAGGTCTCTCTTACATCCTGTGAGTTTGAAATGTTTCAGAAAAGCAAACACCATGAGCATGACGATACCACAGTAGTTTCCAGTGGTTTGTTGAGAAAGTCCTGGAACAAACCCAATATTGAATACCTATAGATGTCATTAGTGAATGTGGTGAAAAATGCCAACTAATGTGTATAATGTTACTCAGTCAACATACAACGTTGTTAAAGTATCAAAACATTTACTTCAAAATGTCTGCCCATCTTCTTAGTCCAAGGCCTTGGGTCAATGTAGTGTACAATTTGTCTAACAAATCAAACAAAAACACAAAATTACATCTGTACTATAATAATTAATTCTTTACATTTATATAGTGCCTTTTTCACTACTCAAAGTGGTTTACATAGTGAGTGGGGAGCCACTTCAACCACAACAAATGTGTAGAATTCACCTGGATGATGCAATTGCAGCCATTTTGTGCCAATACATTCATCACGCATTAGTTCTTAGATGGTGAAGGGGCAAGAGATAGTTAGTCAATTAGAGATAGGGGATGATTAAGGGGCTAGAATAACTAGCCCATGGATGTCAATTTAGCCTGGGCAATGGGATAAACTCTACTCTTTCCAAAAGTTGCCCAGGGATCTTTTATTACCACAGAGAGTCAGGACCTCTGTTTTATGTCTCATGTGAAGAACAGCACCATTTTTAAAGCACAGTGTCCCCATCATTGCACTGGGGCATTGAGATGCACATTCAGGTCACAGGGTAAGCACTCCCTGCTGGCCTCACCAACACCTCATCCAGCAGCATCCCAAGCTTTTCCTGGTTGGTCCCTCATCCAAGTATTGAACAGGCCTGAACATGTTTAGCTTCAGGTGGATGACCTGTACTGAAGTGCATGTAGTATGGCTGCTGCTATGGATAAATACTTACTATATGTTGCCAGGGGAAACCTTAAAATAAAGTTGTACCCATAGAACAAGGCCACAAATGGAACCTGTAACCAGAGAACAAACCTGCAAGCAGAACCTGTAACCATAGAGCAGATCTGCAAATAGAATTGAAAGTCTTAGAATAAGACTACCACTGGAGCTTCTGGGCATAGAACAAAGCCACAACCTGAACCTGTTACCACAGAGCAAATCCTCAACCAGTACTTGAAGCCATAGAAAAATACTGCAGTCAAATCCACTGATCAAGGAATAAGGCCACCACTGGAACATGTACCCATTGAACAAGAGTCCTTATTAATCCATTAAACAAGAATAGTAATTATTTAAAAAACCTAAATATAGTTCTGTAGGCCTCATCTCCAAAACAATCAAGGTGAAGACAGTCTTGAAAAAGATCTTCATTTCTGCTACCAGTAGAACCTGAAATGTACATGTTTCAAAAGACGTCTAACACACTGCTATGATCTATCAAAATGATACAAAATATTGTATATAGTGATCCACTTAATCCTGTTGCCTACCCCAAGCAAAAAACAATATGGCATCTTTTGAACCTAGGCTGTCCAGTAATGTTTGGAAAATAAACATCAACATTCATGATGTTGTGTATAAATGTTGTGACATATGAGTCCCTGTCTTACACTCCAAAACACAAGGATCAGTCTCAGTACTTTAACAAAACCAACTTTTTTCTGCTTGAAACAGGAACAGCACGGTTATTTAGACACAGCGATCTGGCAGGGTCGTGGCCAGATAAGTGGCCAACTAATCCTGTTCCCTGCATTTATAATGTTCCTTGCATCACCCATTGATGGCAAGTGATTATACTGCGACCATGATCGACTTGGATCTGCTTTAGCTGCGGGCTGCTTCCACGTTGGGAGCCTGTGGCTGCCCCGGCAAATGATAAACTGTATTCCATTGACGCAGCGCTCACGTTTAGGGACTCTCTTCAGCGTTTCACTGGGGGGAATCCCAAACAAGTTTAGAAACCTTACAACATACATATGAGAACTCACTTGCAAACCAACAAGTGGGTCCCATTTCTTGGTTTTTGACATGGGCGCAGCATGCATATCAAAAATGTGCTATCAAAATCATATCAAAAATCCCTATTTTGAACAGAATTATAGAAAAAAATCAATATAGAAATGATATTCAATTCAGAAAGGCCCGTGAATAAGATGCCTTATAACAGATTGCATGTCTTGAGCACCTTCTAGCACTATCCTGGAGCAGGCATTTCCAATCTAGTATAACATGGAAAAAGTTTCTGCTTTACGCATGTGTTCAGCATTTCTTGCATTTCTCGCATTTCCTTTCATCTTACACTTACCCAGATCTTTGTAGACACGGAACACACATGAAATGCATGTATTCCAAATAACGATATACTGTATTATTTTTCCTATACAACTCCAGATCTCACACGCAGATAAGAAGCCTTGGCTTGAGCTGGGAGAGGTTTTTGCCCAAGCTGAGCTCTGTTAAGGCGGGCGTTGGGACAGCAGGCTGCTGGCTGCTTGTGTTGATCGACGCATTTACAAAACAAAAGATGCTGATGGAGAGGTGCGAAGGAATTTAAGGTGGACTGGGATGAAGAGTTTTTTTTAGGCTTCAGGAATTCTACTGTTAAGAACATTTTTAGTATTTGCTATTCTATACTAACTTATTTCTCTATTTAAATCAAATGTAAAGACTAAACACCTGATGTGGGATATACGGTAAGTACATGAATAATAACATATACAATACTCTTAGAAATTGAAAAACATTCAATAAAAATTAAAAATAATAATAATAATTGCCTAACCATCATATTTTCATTTATAAAGTTCATGGACACACACCGCATTTCACTTAACAACCGTGTACCAAAAAGAGAGTGAAGTTTTCCCTGTGAAAGGTTATTTTTCAAGTTTTTATAAAATTCATACATTTTCATCTTTTGAAGAAGCAAAGAGTGCTCTTGAAATTGAATGTGTCCTTGCTCTTCTTTTTGTTGTTGTTTTTCTGTTTATTGGCGAATGACAAAGACTCTGTTAAAGAAGAGAAACAGAACAGCAATTTGAAAATAATGTGCAAAAAAGTAATGCAAATCCAGTAGCTAAATTTTTGCTTTCATAAATTGATAAACATGTGCACTACAGATAGGGCAGTGTTGCAAAAAATACTTTAGTCATCAGAGGGTGCATGTGTGGTTTAACAACAACAACAACATTTATTTATATAGCACATTTTCATACAAAAAATGTAGCTCAAAGTGCTTTAAATAATGAAGAATAGAAAAATTAAAGACACAGTAAGAAAATAAAATAAGTCAACATTAACATAGAATAAGAGTAAGGTCCGATGGCCAGGGAGGACAGAAAAAACAAAAAAAAACTCCAGACAGCTGGAGAAAAGAATAAAATCTGCAGGGATTCCAGACCATGAGACCACCCAGTCCCCTCTGGGCATTCTACCTCACATAAATGAAACAGTCCTCTTTGTATTTAGGGTTCTCACGGAAGGACTTGATAATGATGGTAATGTAGACATCTGGCTTTTAGTCCATCAATGTTGGAGCATCATGATGCTTTGAGTAGGTGGTGGCGCAGGCCACCACCACAGAGAAACCGGAAAAAGAAACAGAAGAGAGAGTAGGGGTCAGTACGGATTTTAGAGCCACCATGAATAGTTATTATAATAAATTGAACATACAGTGTATCAGGATTAAGTTAAAGTGAAGTTATGAGAAGGCCATGTTAAAGTAATATGTTTTCAGCAGTTTTTAAAAGTGCTCCACTGTATTAGCCTGCAGAATTCCTATTGGCAGTCTGTTCCAGAATATAGGTGCATAACAGCAGAAGGCCGCCTCACCACTTCTTTTAAGTTTTGCTTTTGGAATTCTAAGGAGACACTCATTTGAGGATCTAAGGTTACGATTTGGAATATAAGGTGTCAGACATTCCGATATATAAAATGGAGCGAGATTATTTAAGGCTTTATAAACCATAAGCAGAATTTTAAAGTCAATTCTGAATGACACAGGTAACCAGTGTAGTGACATCAAAACTGGAGAAATGTGTTTGGATTTTCTTTTCCTAGTTAGGATTCTAGCAGCTGCATTCTGCACTCATTGCAAATGATTTATGTCTTTTTTGGGTAGTCCTGAGAGGAGTGCGTTACAGTAATCTAGTCGACTGAAAACAAAAGCGTGAATTAATTTCTCAGCATCTTTCAATGATATAAGAGGTCTAACTTTTGCAATGTTTCTTAAGTGAAAAAATGCTGTCCTAGTGGTCTGATGAATATGCGATTTAAAATTCAGGTTACAGTCAACAGTTACCCCTAAGTTTTTTACTTCCATCTTGACTTTTAATCCTAATGCATCAAGTTTATTTCTGATAACCTCATTGAATCCATTATTGCCAATCACTAAAATTTCAGTTTTCTCTTTATTTAGCTTGAGAAAATTACTATTCATCCATTCAGAAATACAAGTAAGACATTGTGTTAGTGAATCAAGAGAGTTGGTGTCATCAGGTGCTATTGATAAGTAAAGTTGTGTGTCATCAGCATAGCTGTGGTAACTCACGTTGTGCCTTGAAATAATCTGACCTAATGGAAGCATATAAATTTAGAAGAGCAGAGGACCCAGGATAGAGCCTTGTGGAACACCATATCGGATATCATGTGTCTTTGAGTTGTAATTACCACAACTAACAAAGAATTTTCTCCCTGCCAGGTAGGATTCAAACCAATTTAGGACCTGCCAGAGAGGCCCACCCATTGACTAAGGCGATTTCTAAGAATATTGTGATCAATGGTGTCAAATGCGGCACTCAGATCTAAGAGGATGAGAACAGATAAATGGCCTCTGTCTGCATTTACCCGCAAGTCATTTACTACTTTAACAAGTGCAGTTTCTGTGCTGTGATTTGTTCTAAAACCTGACTGAAATTTATCAAGAATAGCATGTTTATTTAGGTGGTCATTTAACTGCATAATGACTGCCTTCTCTAGAATTTTACTTAAGAAGGGCAGGTTAGAAATGGGTCTAAAATTTTCAAAAGCAGAGGGTCAAGATTATTTTTCTTGAGTAGGGGTTTAACTACAGCAGTCTTAAGACAATCTGGGAAGACCCCCGTATTTAATGATGAATTTACTATGTCAAGAATATTATCAATTAGCACGCCTGATACTTCTTTGAAAAAGCTTAAATCAGATGGCAACTCATGTTATAAAATTAAAGGTGCAGATTGGGCAGTGCCATGAAGGATAATCGAGTGTATGCCTGCATGAACGTTCTGCACACGTATGGCTCCAGTTTAACAGGAGACTGGATAGTTACAGAGTTAATCTAAAGACACCAAGTAAGAGTAAAAATAAATTCAGAAGAGGGAGGGGGCAAACTCCATACAGAATTTAATCCCAATTTTCTGCATTATGGTGTTGCCACTATGCACATCCAGTGTATAAGCTGGCATCTTTGCTGGGATTGTTCAAGTCTCCTTACCTGGCTGGGAGGCCAGTCTATAGCTTAAGCAAGAGGAAAGGTAGGGCATTCCCTGCCTCAGTTTAGGAGATTGGCAGGAGTTGCCAACACCGAGGTGGATATGCTGGTGCTCTGGTTGGGCTTGACTGAAGATCCTTACCTGGCTGGAAAGCCAGTATAACAAAGGGATAGCGGAAGATAACTTGATAACTTGGAGGAATATGATTAGGAGGAACATCCCACCTCTTTAGATTCAGGTGGTGAGTTGGTACTGGTTTGCTGTGCTAGTCATGAATTTTCCATAACAAAGACCATGTTTGAATAAGAGGTTGATGAAACTGACTGTGTACGGTACCAGAGTACCTTGAGCCAAAGGCTACTGACTTACTTTGTAGTCCTGTCTTCTGACCTAAGGTAATATATTCTGGACACATGGGTAATGAGATTCAGATTCACTAATTGTATTTTTTATTTTTCAATGTTCATTTTTAACCCTTAATTAAAGAAAATGTTTCTTTTTAAAGACTGAGTAAAATTGAAATGTACTTAAATTATTTCACTTTCATTTAAATGTATTCCTAAAATAAAACCTTCAGTCTTATTTTTAAGGCCCCTTCTTCAGGCAAGGTATGAAAGGGGCCTGATTCTTTTTAGATTTGTTTCCATTTTTGAGTGACAATACTACTGTCTCTGCTTTATTGTCTTCATCTTATTCCTAAAATAAAACCTTCAGTCTTATTTTTAATTATCTAGGTATAATATTCTTTTTTAGATTTGTTTCCATTTTTTGAGTGACATTACTACTGCTCTGCTTTATTGTCTTCATCTTGCATTCCATCTGTTTGACTGTTTACTTGCCCTAGTTCAAAAGTAAAAAAAGACATTGTTTACAAAAATGAATATTTGTCATTCAAGGGCCAGTTTCTTTTGTGCAGCTTTCTTTTGTATGCTACTTCTTGTTGCAGTTTTTATCTGTTTTGGCTTCAATAAATTCATTTTTTAACTGTTATTATATTACATATACTGTACACTGGAAAATACCTGTGTTTTGGATTCACATGGACAGGCAATGATATGAGTCTCCTTTTCCATTGTATTTATCGTGTTAAGACATTTTATTTATTTAATTTTCTTATTATATTTCCTTTTCTTTGCTGTGTGTGTTTTTTAAAATAAATTACCAGTAAACCTCTTCCAGTGGATTGAGAGGAAATTATGCTCACTAAAGTGCATATTGTAGTTCAGCCACCGAATGAAATTTTGGAGTAGTGTGTTCCAGACAAATGCCACTTGCCTTTCAACTACAGAGCAGTGACCAATAAAAGTGATGTCTCTGCAGTAAAAATGAGTCATCAGGCCCTGTGGGTAGCAGACACATGGCACTCAGACAGATTGCACCATCTAACAACAGTATTCATTCCCTCTGCAAAATTTAAATATAGATCTCTTTCTGTACGAAAAGATGCTTTCATTTGTGTTTCTTATAAATTTTCAAAATCCTTGCATTCTGTCTTTTACTGATGGCTCCTATTAGTTGAAATATATACTCAGCAAAACAGAAACGTCCTCTGACTTTCAACTGTTTTTACTTTCAGTAAACTTAATGTGTAAATATTTGTATGAACACTAAAAGAGTCAACACCATAAGACATAAACTAAAAATGTTTCACAATGTGTCCCTGAATGAAGGGAGGCTCAAAATCAAAAGTACTCAGTCAGTATCTTTGGCCACCAGCTGCTTGAAGTACTGCAGTGCATCTCCTCCTCATGGACTGGACCAGATTTGTCAGTTCTTGCTGTGAGATGTTACCCCACTCTTCCACCAAGGCACCTGCCAGTTCCTGGACATTTCTGGGGGGAATGGCCTTAGCCCTCACCCTGCGATCCAACAGGTCGTGCTCAATGGGATTGAGATCCGGCTCTTTGCAGGATGATCAGCTGTCCTTCCTGTCTCCCTGTAGCGCTGTCTTCTCACAGTGCGGACATTTTATTGCCCTAGCCACATCAGCAGTCCTCATGCCTCCTGCAGCATGCCTAATGCACGTCACGCAAATGAGCAGGGACCCTGGGCATCTTTCTTTGGGTGTCTTTCACAGTCGGTAGACAAGTCTCTTTAGTGTCCTGCTTTTAGAACTGTGACCTTAAATGCCTACTTTCTGCAAGCTGTTAAGGTCTTAACGACTATTCCACAGGTGCATGTTAATTAATTGATTATGGTTAATTGAACATGCATGGAAAACATTGTTTAAACCCTTTACAATGAAGATCTGTAAAGTTATTTGGATTTTTAAAACATTATTGTTGAAATACACAGTCCTGAAAAGAGACGCTTTTTGCTGAATATATATGGCAACTTAAACTATGACAGACATCTTTTGATTATCTCTGCACTATGTCACTAAGAGCACTTCATGGAAATTCTCAAGGAGCAAATTTTTTTTTGTTGCTTATCACAATTACTCCATTCCTGATTATAATGGGTGGAAACACTTTTCCCTTCAAAATTATTTATTTGTTATAAATTGTGTGTTGCAAGAATGTATTCAAATAAACAAACTGCCGGACTGTGTAAGTACAGATAGATAGACAGACAGATTAATAGATTTTTATTTGTCCAAGGGGGATGTATGGCATAGGGTAAACAAAAAATATTAGCTAAACAAAAGAATATTTGAAAAATGTAGCCATGATATGTCAAATCAGCTCAACAAAACTCATCAATCCTCTCCATCTCATTTATAGGATTAAATTAAGCTTTCAAGATCTCTGAAGTACTATCATCTAACACACTACTGGGTAACTCATTCCATTTTTCTACAGTTCCCTGTGTGAAGAAAACCATTCTAACATTTGTGCAAGATTTACTATTAAAAGGATTACATCTGTGTCCCTGTGATTTTTTGAAGAACTCATTTTAAAGTAACAGAGAGGTCCACAATACTGATACAATGGAGACCAATACAGTACAAGCTTCTTCCATTTTGCAACACTAATTTGTTCTGGAAAACATTTATTTTAAGAGTTCTCAGAAACCAAAAATAACTCCCATTTTTGTTCAAATAACACAGAAATTCATCACAATTTACGGAATTCATTTAATAATATTAGCTATCAAATGAAATCCTAATAAGATATTGTCCTTTATTAAATATTTTTTTACATATGCTTTATCACTTTAGTTTTCACATTAATGGGAATAGGCGTTTGATTTTTCTTGGGTTTTTCCAACTATTTCATGATCTTTTATTGGGGTCATGATGCTCAGGACAAGGTGAGTGAACCACAGCACGTGAATGCACCAGTGTGTCTTGATACTGCCTGGCCAGTCTCGCGTTATTCCATTCAGCAGGTACTCAATGCAGCAGCATCATCTATGGGAAGTGGGAATTCAATATGCAGTATCTACATGGGTGCAAAATTGCTTTAAATACAGGAAGCAAATTAATAGTGAGAGAAACTTCTAGCCTTTTCTCAGGTATCCAGGCCAGCTGTTTCACAGGCAGCATCAAGATGTACTTGTGATGACGGAAAAGATAATCCAGTCTTAGCACTACCTGTGTGAGGTTAAAAATTGTTTCAGCTCATCAAATTTAGCATCATTGGGATTTGTAAGACAAATAAGGAATGACACACAATGTACGCATGGAAGGCAGCTGAAGGGCTCAAAAAGGGATAATTCTGTGCCAGACCAGGGGGTTGGTAGTGTGCACTGATCCTTCCTCTTTTTCATCAGCAGAGTATCCACAGGAAATTTCTCCTGGACTCGATGACGTCACTTCTGGTTCTGGGCCTGATGACATCACCTCCAGTTCCTGCCCTGATTACTTCACTTCCCCTGTCCAGCTTTAAAACCGCCATGTTTGCCTGTCTGTACTGTTCTGTGTTGGACTGAAGTCTGTTAAGACTTGTACCATTTTGAACCACAAACTTCCATTCTGGCAGCCTATCTCAAGTATATGGGTGGATGCCCCCAGACTTTTCTCTGTGTTGTGTGGAGTTCTTTCACAAGGTATTAAAAGACTTCCTTTTCTATATGTAAATTTAATAAAGAGGTTGTTCGCAAAATAGGGAAAGTCCATATTCTAGATGAAACCTCGCATATCTGTTACTAGCAAAATACCCGTGCTTCGCAGCGGCGAAGTACTGCCTTAACATTTTTATTAAGAAGAAAATTAAATCTTTTTAAACTGACAAAACCAATAATTATTTGTTAAGGATCTCTTTGTATACCACATTGTCAGTTCGGCCCTCCGGTTGTAATATGACCAAGCTGTGCGCTGAGCTTACTCTTGAGCATGCAACGTACAGTTGGCCATGTGAAAAGTAATCTTGTCTGAAATCTCACAGCTTGGATTGCTGCTGTCATAATCGGTTTGAGTTTCATGGTTTGTTTCAATTACGTGAGTATTTGCAGGACTTGTGTTGAAGTGACATTCAGCATCTGTCAAGCGTTGTAAGCATACAATCAGTTTCATCGATAACTTCACATCCAGCTTTTGAGAGTTTAAACATTCATAAACATCAAAGTGTCCACTACTGAAATCGTCACCTGTGAATCTAAGATGTTTAAGAGGCATTGGCGGTTGTCCAAAGGTGTAAAATATTTGGCCATTTCGGTACACTTGAAAGCGACAACCGAACAATTCAGCAGCAGCCATCAACTCACATACAGAACCATAGGTGAAGGGCTTAAGCATTTCACTCTTATAGTGCTCCTGTGTAGTATAATCATCTCCTGTACTGTCATCAGTCCACACCTTGAACCTGTCCCAGTCATTCAATACATAAGACACAATGTTCCTCCGGATATCAAGAGTGAGCCTGATATGGCCGTGCAATATGTAACAAAGAGAATGGAAAAGGTAGGTGCCATCTCCGGGCATGGAAACCACTCGGTAAGTGACAGTTCTTTGATCAATGGTGATCACCTCGATAGACATGGTAATGGGGGTTGGAATGATAAAGGAAATGGGTACCTGAGCAATGTAAAGTAAGTCTAAAATACCTACACAATAACTATAATTGTAATAAACAAACAATAAAACAGCGGAGAAGCCGTGGATTAAACAAAAAGGCTGTAGTTATCAGTAGGGAGACGTGAATCCCGTGGGGCGAAGCAAGGAAGGAAATGTAGAGACCGGAGCAATGGACGGCCTTATATAGGCAGGCAGCCAACAACGTGGGAGGCGTTGGGATGGGGGACCCAATGCCGCCTCACACAGTGACCGAGCTGCAGGCTATGGACGTATATATGTACCTAAGTAGGATTCAGTTAGCGTTGGGAACCCGTGTACCAAATTTCTTGAAGATGGGCCCATAAGTAACAAAGACTGTTGAAAAGTTCAATATGGCGGCCAACAGTGGCATCATACCACCGAAATAAGTACGCACATTGGTTTCGGTTAGCGCAGGGAAGCTGCCTACCAAATTTCGTGAAGATGGGGCCATAAATAAGAAAGTTCAACATGGCGGACGTTGTCCACCGCTATGACCATTACGCGTAGAATTTCGAAATGAAACCAGCTTAACTGTTGTAAGTAAGCTGTAAGGAATGAGCCTGCCAAATTTCAGCCTTCTACCTACACGGGAAGTTGGAGAATTAGTGACGTTGGAAAGTTCAATATGGTGGCCGACAGTGGCGTCATACCACCGAAATAAGTATGTACATCAGTTTCGGTTAGCGTAGGGAAGCCACCTACCAAATTTCATGAAGATGGGGCCATAAATAAGAAAGTTCAACATGGCGGACGTTGTCGACTGTTAGGACCGTTACCTGTAGAATTTTGAAATGAAACCTGCTTAACTTTTGTAAGTAAGCTGTAAGGAATAAGCCTGACAAATTTTAGCCTTCTACCTACATGGGAAGTTGGAGAATTAGTGATGAGTGAGTGAGTGAGTGAGTGAGTGAGGGCTTTGCCTTTTATTAGTTTAGATATAGCTTGGGATTTAAACTTATTTATCTGGATTCTTTTTGAATTAACTACCCAAAGACAATTTTAAGGCACAATTTTAAGGGATTTATTTTATTAAATATATTTATTGATCATTTATTTAAGTATGCACTTTTTTGTACACTGGAAGACTCTGTTCTACAATTAACTGATAGTCTTCTGATTTCTTAACACTCTTTGTTTGCCTGTGCAAACTAAGATACATTAGCATCCAATCAGTGCACGATTGTTTTTTTGTGGCGTCTCTTCACACTTCGGGATAGGCTTTTAACTTCATAACTGCGATGATGTTTATGTTTACTTCATAGGAAGTGCACAACCTTTATGAAGGAGTTTACTTACCATAAATACTGAAAAAACACGTTGATTGTTTTAGTCTTCCGCACTTCAGCGTGTCAGCCGCAGCTCAGGTGGCATAACTCTAGCTTCTTTTCAGTTCAATCCTTTGGCGCTCTGTTGGGTAGAAGCAAATTTATTTTCTTTAATCTGTTGTAAACACGCTGTCTGAAAGACGCGCTCTGGATCGCATGTAACTTTGGCCTTTATCTGGTTTGTAATCGCACTTCCCACCCTGCTCTGATAAATCTGGAAGGGATTGTCTTCGTTTCATGTGCAAGCTTATTGATCTGAAGAACTCTCTGTTAAGTGTATAGCACTGCATCTTCTAGCTGAAAAGCAAAGTACAGTGGAACCTCAGTTCGTGAACCAAAGCAATTTCCCCCATTGGTCTGTATGTAAATACAATTAATCCGTTCCAGACCGTACAAACTGTATGAAAATATGTAAATATATGTAAAGATTAAGCACAAAAAACATTGAATAACACTGACACAAAACACCCAGGCTCCCTGCTCGTGCTCTCTCTCTCTCTCTCTGAACAGAGGGGAACATTTGAACAAATCCGTACTTTAATTTAAAAACCAACCACAAGCAACCAAAAACATTGCAGGAGTTCATGCTAATAGCCTTACAGCCCGATCGCTGTAAACACTTTTTTTAAAATGAGTTTTAAGCACAGCGGAAAAAAGGAACATTTGAAAAAAGCGAAAAGTAACATTGTAACAAATCACGCTATGAACAACTCCATGTAAACACTTTTTTTTAATGAGTTTTAAGCACAGCGGAAAAAAGCGAACATTTGAAAAAGAGAAAAATAACATTGCAACAATTCACGCATACAAACTGAAAAATTAACTTTTGAAAATAATACAAAACCACCAAGAAAACTAACCTTGCATGAGTCGAGTTCTGGCATGAAGTGAGGAGGAACTGGGTGGAGAGGAGGATGTTTTCCTTCAGGTGTTTTCTCTCTTGTGATTTCTTGGGTTTCTGGTGTTTTTAGCTGTTTAGCTGGTGGGAGCGAAAGCCTCATGCAGCCATTCCAAAAACAAAGTCCTTGTGACCCAACCCTTCGTGTTTGCCCTCCACATTACTGGCAGGCTGGGTTTGTTTACATTGTGCTGCTTGAAAGCACGAGGGTTCTCAAATTGGTAAATGAGTAAACTGGTAAACAGTTTTTCCACCTCTTCCAGCACTTGAAGCCTCTGCCTGGTTAACACTGTAACTCCTTTTGCAATATTAGCTGCTTTAATAGATTCTTTCTGCTTTAGAATAGTCGAAATCGTACATTTTGACTTCTTGTACTCGGCGGCAAGATCAGTAACACGAACTCAAACTTTTCAATAATTTCAATAATTTCTTTCTTTACTTCGATTTCAATTTTCTTTAAAACTTTCTTCTCACCACTCTTCACTTGCTTAGAAGCCATAGTTAACTGCAAAAACACACAAAATACTGTAGAGCACAAAGAGAGCGCAGGTAAAGCACACACGTCTGACTGAGAACAATGAACAGGGAGCAACTCTGCTTAAATGAACCAGCCAGGCAGGCACGCGGCTCTCTCTCTCTCTGCTGTACCCCTCCTCCCCCTCAGCAGCAGGCAGGCATGCACGTGGCTCGCGCTCTCTCTCTCTCTCTCTCTCAGCAGCAGGCAGGCACGTCTGACTGAGAACAATGCAACACGTGCGGAAATCATCGGTGCGCACAAACCAAAAGGGAAACTGGCTTGTTTGTATACCGAGTGTGTGGTCGTGAACCGAGGCAAAAGTTTGGCAAACTTTTTGGTTGTGAACCGAGTTGTACGTGTACTGAGACGTTCGTGAACCGAGGTTCCACTGTAGTGGTTTACTGGGAGGCTGCTCGCTGCGGACACAATGGATATAATGAAATGTAGAGACTAAAAGAAAGAATTGGAAGGGAGTGCGTAAAGTGAAGAGAAAATAAAGGAATGAAATCAACAGTACAAGCTTAGAACGTCCCTCACTGAATCTATGAGGCAGCATTGCTAACTAAATGTTGTCCTAATACACAAGTCTGTATGTAGATAAATTAACAGGAGTGTACAGCATCACAGAAGCACAAATGAGACCAAGCGAAAAAAGTACATATCTTACAAATGCCGAATTCAAAACAGGGTGGGAGTAGTCAAGGACGCTGAATATTGTAACAGACTGTCATGGGAAATGAAAACCATTAAGGAATGATTTAAATGAATAATAAAAGATTGTATTCATTATTTTTATCATCTTGTAAAAGATAATTACAAAAGCTGTCATAAAGATTGGAATCAGTAATACAATTCAATATGCAGACTGAAGAACTGAAAAAAAATCTTTTCTTGATTTCGTAGCCTTGGAAATTGTGGAAGTGCAATCTACATGTAAGTATGTGTAAAAAATATCCTACCTCTAAATTTGAAACATTTATTTTAGAAAACTCCTGATAAAACGCTTTCCCTCAAATAGAATTTTTTCTTTTTAATAATGTTCTTAGCTCATCAGTTCGTCATGGACAGGAACACTTTGCTATTAAATACAAAGCTCCATAATTATTGATATAAGACACGGCTATTTTATCATTGCTTGTCTGTTTTAGTAAAAATTTTGAAGTGCTTCTTTTATCTAAAGATAAGATGCCAATGTAAAACATTTTACAAAATTTGCATTCCAATTCATTATACTGCACTTTCTATACATATATTTATTGAACTGGCAAAATCCAATTAATGTGAAGTTTATCAGGCTCTTATTGTCACACTTTTCAATTAGATTATAAAAAAATGATGTGTGGCATAAATTGAGAATACTGTATTTGAGAAAAAGACAATTGGAAGTTCTGGACATTTTCTCCATTTTATATATATACTAGCAAACTACCCGCGCTTTGCAGCGGCGAAGTACTGCATTAAAATTTTTATTAAGAAGAAAATTTAAACTTTTTAAACTGAGGGAAAATATGCCAATAATTATTTGTTAAGGATCTCTTTGTATGCCATGTTGTCAGTTCGGCCCTCCGGTTGTAATATGACCAAGCTGTGCACTGAGCTTAATCTTGAGCATGCAACGTACAGTTGGCCATGTGAACAGTAATCTTGTCTCAAATCTGACAGCTTGGATTGCTGCTGTCATAAAAAGGTTTGAGTTTCATGGTTTGTTTCAATTACAACAGTATTTGTAGGACTTGTGTTGAAGAGACATTCGGCATCTGTCAAGCGTTGTAAGCACACAACCTGTTTCATCAATAAAATCACACCCAGCTTTTGAGAGTTTAAACATTCATAAACATCAAAGTGTCCACTACTGAAATCGTCACCTGTGAATCTAAGATGTTTAAGAGGCATTGGCGGTTGTCCAAAGGTGTAAAATATTTGGCCATTTCGGTACACTTGAAAGCGACAACCGAACAATTCAGCGGCAGCCATCAACTCACATGCAGAACCATAGGTGAAGGGCTTAAGCATTTCACTCTTATAGTGCTCCTGTGTAGTATAATCATCTCCTGTACCGTCATCAGTCCACACCTTGAACCTGTCCCAGTCATTCAATACATAAGACACAATGTTCCTCTGGATATCAAGAGTGAGCCTGATATGACCGTGCAATATTTAACAAAGAGAATGGAAAAGGTAGGTGCCATTTCCGGGCATGGAAACCACTCGGTAAGTGACAGTTCTTTGATCGATGGTGATCACCTCAATAGACATGGTAATGGGGATTGGAATGATAAAGGAAATGGGTACATGAGCAATGTAAAGTAAGTCTAAAATACCTACACAATAACTATAATTGTAATAAACAAACAATAAAACAGCGGAGAAGCCGTGGATTAAACAAAAAGGCTGTAGTTATCAGTAGGGAGACGTGAATCCCGTGGCGAAGCAAGGAAGGGAATGTAGAGACCGGAGCGACGGAAGGTCTTGTATAGGCAGTCAGCCAACAACGTGGGAGGCGTTGGGATGGGGGACCCAACGCCACCTCGCACAGTGACCGAGCTGCAGGCTATGGACGTATATATATGTACGTAAGTAGGATTCAGTTAGCGTTGGGAACCCGTGTACCAAATTTCTTGAAGATGAGCCCATAAGTAACAAAGACTGTTGAAAGGAGAATTAGTGATGTTGGAAAGTTCAGTATGGCGGCTGACAGTGGCGTCATACCACCGAAATAAGTATTTACATTGGTTTCGATTAGCGCAGGGAAGCCGCTAACCAAATTTCGTGAAGATGGGGCCATGAATAAGAAAGTTCAATATGGCGGACGTTGTTGACCGTTATGACTGTTACGCACAGAATTTTGAAATGAAACCTGCTTAACTTTTCTAAGCTGTAAGGAATGGGCCTGCCAAATTTCAACCTTCTACCAAAACGGGAAGTTGGAGAATTAGTGATGTTTGGAAAATTCAATATGGCGGCCGACAGTGCCATGATACCACCGAAATGAAGATGGGGTCAGTACATTGGAAAATTTTTGGTTGGCGCCGACAATGGCCATACCATCTCACGGTTTCGGTTAGGAAGCCACCTACCAAATTTCATGAAGATGGGGCCATAAATAAGAAAGTTCAACATGACAGACGTTGTCGACCGTTATTGACCGTTATGACCGTTACGTGTAGAATTTCGAAATGAAACCTGCTTAACTTTTGTAAGTAAGCTGCAAGGAATAAGCCTGCCAAATTTCAGCTTTCTACCTACATGGAAAGTTGGAGAATTAGTGATGAGTCAGTGAGTGAGTGAGTGAGTCAGTCAGTCAGTCAGTGAGAGCTTTGCCTTTTATTAGTATAAATATACTAGGGGGCTCTGCCCCCTGCTCGCTTCGCTCGCCCACCCCAGATTTGGTTTACCAGATATACAATTTAAAGAGATTATTTTCATGGGAATTGTTACATATGCATTATTTTCACTTTTACTTTAAAACTTTTGTTAAAACAATATTTGGAATTAACTTTTCTTCAAGATTGCATTGGATTTTGATTCCGTGTTTGGACATCGTGACAACGCAACGTATATCTGCCTGTGAGTGAATATTGTTTCTTTCTCTCTAATAAATAAAATGACTTTCTCGAATGTTTGTCCATGCTCTTTCTTCTTCGCTTTGTCGTTGACGTGTCATCTAGAATGTATCAAATTATTGTCCTGATTAAATTTATAAGATCTGAGAGTGCAGGAAGTGTGTCTGACAAAAGCATTCACACGACTCAGGTTAGATGACCATGATCTTGTTTAAAAATAGTTGTAAGTAGGGCGTGACTTCAAAGAATCTCATGTTAAAAGTCTCCATCTCACAGGACTTCATAGCGCAACAACGTTTTTAGAATCTTTTAATTCTTTCTGGCAACACGAATTAGACGACCTACAAGTCTCAGACTTAAAGTTTAAATCCAAACAATATATTCAATCTCTTTTCACTGTTCGGTTATTTCACCGAGTAGTAATTTCCGTTTGTTTCCGCTAATGCAATCTTTACTATCCTTTTTTTGAGACTTTGGAATATTCGTACTTCCATTATCTCTAACCTGCTGTGCATGTGTACCGAACCAACATTTTTGAATTCTTTATGATGTTCTACTTTGTCATCTACTATTTGTCCTTTATTTCCGTCCCCAGGCGTTTTATTAAATTTCTTTCTTGCGGGATGTATAACGCTGCTTGCATTGTGAAGGGGGGGGGGCTGAACGCACGCTAAGGAGATGCGGTCGGATCAGCTGCTGTCTTGCTTCTGTTGCTGTGAAGCTGCGTGTTCTGCATGTTGCGGTGCGTGTCGATCATTTAAAAGCCTGTACAGCAGCTGTCCTTTTGCCACTTTGCATCTCTGCCGCTCGCGTTGTGAAGGGGTGTAGGGGGCTTTACGCATGCTAAGGAGATGCGGTCGGATTACGTTGGCTTGCTGCTGCTGAAGATGAGCTGCATGTTCTGCTTGTTACGCTGTGCGTCGATCATTTAAAAGCCTGTACAGCAGCTGTCCCTTTGTCTCACTGCCTTGTCTTACGTGACGTCAAAATGTCTTCCGAAAAGATCACGTCTCGTCTCCCTCGTCTCCTTTCCCAGATTTTTTTTTTTGTCAGTGGGCACCCTATGTTATTTAAGGAACAGGGATCTATCATGTTTGTGGAAGTGTATCATGGCACGAACAAAGGAGATTTCTGAGGACCTCAGAAAAAGAGTTGTTGATGCTCATCAGGCTGGAAAAGGTTACAAAACCATCTCTAAAGAGTTTGGACTCCACCAATCCACAGTCAGACAGATTGTATACAAATGGAGGAAATTCAAGACCATTGTTACCCTCCCCAGGAGTGGTCGACCAACAAAGATCACTCCAAGAGCAAGGCGTGTAATAGTCAGCGAAGGCACAAAGGACCCCAGGGTAACATTCTAAGCAACAGAAGGCCTCTCTCACATTGGCTAATGTTCATGAGTTCACCATCAGGAGAACACTGAACAACAATGGTGTGCATGGCAGGGTTGCAAGGAGAAAGCCACTGCTCTCCAAAAGAAACATTGGTGCTTGTCTGCAGTTTGCTAAAGATCATGTGGAGAAACCAGAAGGCTATTGGAAGAATGTTTTGTGGACGGATGAGACTGAAATAGAACTTTTTGGTTTAAATGAAAAGCGTTATGTTTGGAGAAAGGAAAATACTGCATTCCGGCATAAGAACCTTATCCCATCTGTGAAACATGGTGGTGGTAGTATCATGGTTTGGGCCTGTTTTGCTGCATCTGGGCCAGGACGGCTTGCCTTCATTGATGGAACAATGAATTCTGAATTATATCAGAGAATTCTAAAGGAAAATATCAGGACAGCTGTCCATGAACTGAATCTCAAGAGAAGATGGGTCATGCAGCAAGACAACAACCCTAAGCACACAAGTTGTTCTACCAAAGAATGGTTAAAGAAGAATAAAGTTAATGTTTTGGAATGGCCAAGTCTAAGTCCTGACCTTAATCCAATCGAAATGTTGTGAAAGGACCTGAAGCGAGCAGTTAATGTGAGGAAACCCACCAACATCCCAGAACTGAAGCTGTTCTATACTGAGGAATGGGCTAAAAGCCAGTGTGCAGGAATGATCAAAAGTTACCGGAAACGTTTAGTTGCAGTTATTGCTGCAAAAGGGGGTCACACCAGATACTGAAAGCAAAGGTTCACATACTTTTGCCACTCACAAATATGTAATATTCAATCATTTTCCTTAATAAATAAATGACCAAGTATAATATTTTTGTCTCATTTGTTTAACTGGTTTCTCTTTATCTATTTTTAGGACTTGATTGAAAATCTGATGATGTTTTAGGTCATATTTATGCAGAAATATAGAAAATTCTAAAGGGTTCACAAACTTTCAAGCACAACTGTACATACTTTAATGTATTTCATCATGAAAGTGATATCAAGTATAAATCTAAAGATTCTAAATTTGCAGAGACTTGGAATATCATACATTTAATGTGTTTTGTGTGGTGATCTACTGATGCTTGCCGCTGTTGTCAGGTTCAAGAAGCTCATAGCGATCAAAAACTGGGATGACGTTTACGACGGTCTGCTTTAATGATAAAGTAAACTACAAGGTTAAAGTGGACATTTCGAAATTAAAGCCCAAATTTTCACTTTAATCACAAAATATCCTTATTTTTTTCTCTCTGTGGCTCAAATACAGCTCTGTGTATTATGTTGCTGTTGTGAAGTTGTAAAAAAAAACAGTCGGCAGAAAAGATGGTATGTGAGACTTTTAAAATGTATTGTGTCATAACGATCAGAAATATGCAACCCTTGAATATAAAAGCACCATGAATGCATCTGTATGTAAGCATTTTGCTTCACATCGAACAATTCATCCAACATTGAAGCGCGCACATCGATCCCGTAGGATCTGCATAGAGGCTTTCTGCCACATGTAGATAGTAAACAGAGACTCTGACGTCACATTCCAACTTTTATTACACTGCGCCCCCCAACTTTTTGCTGGTACTGCAACTCGCACACATGGTGCGTTAATTTGTGAGGACCTGCTCAGAGGACGCGTCAAATGAACACTGAGAAAGCGTGGCAGCCATGATGCATGCGCGTACGCGTTCTGAGCGTGAAGTATAAACAAGCCTTCATTCTTGTGTCCAAAGACATTTGGCAACTCTAAATTGGTTGGTGTGAATTGAGTGGATGTGATGACCTTATATCTGGTGCAGGGTTACTTCAGGCCTTGTACCAACTGTAGCCTTGGATAGGCTCCAGATCCCCAAAAAATATACATTGAACTGGCAGATTCACAAAGGTTTGAGATCAGTAGGTTAACATTCAACTAAGTAATGGATTTATGCTGCATTTGAAATAAAAAAAAAATTGCCTTTCAATGTTATTGTGACTTGTACTGTGTTCTTGAGTATTCTGAAAGGCTCCTATTCATGATTGCTGCATTATAAAATAAAGGTTGTAGGTACTAATTGATATGCAATCAAACGGCATCCTATTTAATAAGGAAAGTGTCCATTGTTGATGGAATAATGGGCTTATAAAAACCAATTGATGATTGCCATTCACTATCACACTTGAGCAAGGTGATAGCTTTTACTGGAAAAAACAGACAGGAAGATTCAAAATTTACTTCACTTGTTCACTCTGTTGGCAGATCTTTGAATGTCCATGCTGTGCATACAGTACTGAAATTGTCTTTTAAAATGACATTCTATTGTTACCATAACGTGTGAGTAGGAGGCAGCGAAAGGGCTTGAGTAACTGTAATTCTACACCAGACCAGGGGGCGGGCGAGGTGCGCCGACTGTTTCTCTCAGTTCCTTGCAGACCATTCTCGGGAAATCCCACTGGGTTCTCTGAAGAAGTCAATTCCAGTCCCGACTCCACTGAAGACGTCACGTCCGGTCCCGGTGGTCACAATGATGTCACTTCCGGTTCCGGCATCAATGATGTCACCCTCCTTTAAAGCTGCCGTCTTACCTCCTCATATTCAGTTCTGTTTTGGACTCAGTATTGTGAACAACTCTTGAAACTTTAACCTTTTACAGCCAGGACATATTATACGGGTGGCTGCCCCAAACCTTCACAATGTCTGTTGGTTGTTTTTCTGACAATAAGCAAGACAAAGACAATGTACAAACATATACATGATCTGTACTGTAGTCGTTGGGCTCCACTTTTCATTGTATGTATGCATTTACAGTGATATACTGTACAAGTAACTAGTGACAAGTATGTTTTAACTAATTTGTAAAGGAGCTGATTAACAATGAAACTAATATATACTAACAGAATTTTATTTTAATTAAAAGGAACAGGAAGTCTTCAGATTAAATGAGAGTCATAAACAGTATATATAACCTAGAAAGATGTCTGTAAAAATGACTAATTACTTCTAACCAATGAAAATGCTTCAGTTACGTCATTTTTATATTCCAAAGCTGAAAGCCTAGAAATTGATTTCTTTCAAAGAAATGTAGTATCTTAACAAAAAAAATGTCTTTCAAAAATTTTTAGTAAAGGGTATCCTAACACAAATAGCTGCCCACATTGCTTTAATGAAAAAAGCAAAATAACACAAATTGAACAAACGTGTAAACTGTGTGTTTATAATAATCTTTGTACTTAAGATTGTCATATGAAACTGCCAATTATTAAATCTCTGTAAACTAAAGTATTTACAACATTAACTAGTATTGCTAAGATAAAAGACCCTTAAATAATAAAACTAGTTTCATAAAATCAACTTTGTATTCAGCAAATGAAAAGCTAGAAGTGCATTAATGCTAATTTTTAACTATTGTTCAAAAATGCTGATAATTTATTATGTTCTTCATATCTACTTAGTGTCACATAGCTTTTCATAACCCCTGTGATTTCTTTCTGAACGTTATGAAACAAATTAGTATTAAAACCAATTTTCTGATAATTTTGAAAATGAAGTTTTCTCTGCTTTCTGAGATATGAGCCTGCAGTGCAATAGCTGAAAGAGATGCTAATGTGCTGATAAATTTATATAAAACAGTTAAGATGGCTTTTCAGATTACATTAAACACAATGCAATTTTAGTGGGCTTAAAAGACTGAAAGTCTCTTGGCTCAAAAAATAAATACAATGCTGAGACATGACTAAAATAAATATATCATTGCCAAGAAAGATTAGCTGGACAATTTTGACAAATATGTAAAATGAAATTTTATCTTATTCAAATGCAATGAAAGAATTAACAATAAACTGAGCTGGCAGTGCCTGGGCTGGTATTTGGGTCCGGGACTCTGGAGCTGTGAATCAAAGTCTCTAATGACAGCTGAAGCTCAGACCGAAATTAGATGAATGGGAGGGAGATGATGACGTGACTCCCCACCGCCTTTAACTGTCAATCCCCACAAACACAGTCTCGGAATTTGCATAAGCACACCCCTTCACCTACAATTTTAACTTAGTTACAAAGTGATCAAAACTCTCGTTTATATCCTCGTCCTCTCATTAAACTTGTATCCCGCATTACCTGTGGGCATGTGAAACGCCAGCGTAGCCTGTCTATGAACTTAATTTAAAGTTTAGGTTTACACCTTGCTTTCTTTCCGAGGCAGCAACACTCATGAATATGGTAGTATATGTCACTCGCCGCTTCTTATTGTTTTTCGCTGCCTTCTCAATTATATAATGCATGTTTTCTTAAGCGCTTTTGGAGGTCTTCCTGGTTTTCTACGCACTGCGTTGACAATCAGTTCACGTGATTACGTGGGAGGCGTGATGATGTCACACGAAACTCCGCCCTTCCAGCTCAACTCCATTACAGTTAATGGAGAAAAATACCTTCCAGTTATGACCATTAGGCATAGAATTTCGAAATGAAACCTGCCCAACTTTTGTAAGTAAGCTGTAAGGAATGAGCCTGCCAAATTTCAGCCTTCTACCTACACGGAAGTTGGAGAATTAGTGATGAGTGAGTGAGTGAGTGAGTGAGTGAGTGAGGGCTTTGCCTTTTATTAGTATAGATTCGATCATTTTCCTTAATAAATAAATGACCAAGTATAATATTTTTGTCTCATTTGTTTAACTGGTTTCTCTTTATCTACTTTTAGGACTTGAGTGAAAATCTGATGATGTTTTAGGTCATATTTATGCAGAAATATAGAAAATTCTAAAGGGTTCACAAACTTTCAAGCACAACTGTACATACTTTTAATGCATTTCATCATGAAAGAGATATCAAGTATAAATCTAAAGATTCTAAATTTGCAGAGACTTGGAATATCATACATTTAATGTGTTTTGTGTGGTGATCTACTGATGCTTGCCGCTGTTGTCAGGTTCAAGAAGCTCATAGCGATCAAAAACTGGGATGACGTTTACGACGGTCTGCTTTAATGATAAAGTAAACTACAAGGTTAAAGTGGACATTTCGAAATTAAAGCCTAAATTTCCACTTTAATCACAAAATACATGTTTTCGCCATGTCCTTATTTTTTCTCTCTGTGGCTCAAATACAGCTCTGTGTATTATGTTACTGTTGTGAAGTTGTAAAAAAAAGTCGGCAGAAAAGATGGTATGTGAGACTTTTAAAATGTATCGTGTCATTACGATCAGGAATATGCAACACTTGAATATAAAAGCACCATGAATGCATCTGTATGTCGGCATTTTGCTTCACCACATCGAACCATTCATCAAACATCGAAGCGCGCACATCGATCCCGTAGGATCTGTCATAGAGGCTTTCTGCCACATGTAGATAGTAAACAGAGACTCTGACGTCACATTCCAACTTTTATTACACTGCGCCCCCCAACTTTTTGCTGGTACTGCAACTCGCACACATGGTGCGTTAATTTGTGAGGACCTGCTCAGAGGACACGTCAAATGAACACTGAGAATGCGTGGCAGCCATGATGCATGGCGTGCACGCGTTCTGAGCGTGAAGTATAAACAAGCCCTAAGTCACATCTCATATATTTGACTATATGTAGTCCCATAAATACGAATGTAAGACAACTTCAGGATCTATGAACTGGTAATTCCACTCCGAGTCAATATTTGCCACTGTCAATTATTGCCTTTCCCAGTTATTTCCGTCTCTTTCACTCTCACAGCAGAAGATCGGCGATGTGAAGAACTTTGATTTGAAAAATCCATACTTAAGAACACACCTTCCCTAAAGTAGTAATGCAGACTTCCACAAATGTCCCTCAATGTTAAACCTCAATAAACTTTAGAGATGAATGCCCCTTACAAACACAACAACATAATATAATTTTTGACTTCTACCTCATAGCACTTATATTCCTGTGTGGTCATGTCACATTCCCAATGTCTTTTCCAGTTTCAGGAATGTACTTCATTCTTGTGTCCAAAGACATTTGGCAACTCTAAATTGGTTGGTGTGAATTGAGTGGATGTGATGACCTTATATCTGGTGCAGGGTTACTTCAGGCCTTGTACCAACTGTAGCCTTGGAGAGGCTCCAGATCCCCAAAAAATATACATTGAACTGGCAGATTCACAAAGGTTTGAGATCAGTAGGTTAACATTCAACTAAGTAATGGATTTATGTTGCATTTGAAATAAAAAAATTGCCTTTCAATGTTATTATGACTTGTACTGTGTTCTAGAGTATTCTGAAGGGCTCCTATTCATGATTGCTGTATTATAAAATAAAGGTTGTAGGTACTAATTGATATGCAATCAAACGGCATCCTATTTAATAAGGAAAGTGTCCATTGTTGATGGAATAATGGGCTTATAAAACCAATTTATGATTGCCATTCACTATCACACTTGAGCAAGGTGATGGCTTTTACTGGAAAAACAGACAGGAAGATTCAAAATTTACTTCACTTGTTCACTCTGTTGGCAAATCTTTGAATGTCCATGCTGTGCATACAGTACTGAAATTGTCTTTAAAATGACATTCTATTGTTACCATAAAGTGTGAGTAGGAGGCAGCGAAAGGGCTTGAGTAACTGTAATTCTACACCAGACCAGGGGAAGGAGGTGCCGACTGTCTCTCTCAGTTCCTTGCAGACCATTTCGGGAAATCCCACTGGGTTCCAGTGCCACTGAAGAAGTCAATTCCAGTCCGACTCCACTGAAGACGTCACGTCCGTCCCGTGCTCACGATGATGTCACTTCCGGTTCCGCATCAATGATGTCACCCTCCTTTAAAGCTGCCATCTTACCTCCTCAAATTCAGTTCTGTTTTGGACTCAGTATTGTGAACAACTCTTGAAACTTTAACCTTTTACAGCCAGGACATATTATACGGGTGGCTGCCCCAAACCTTTACAATGTCTGTTGGTTGTTTTTCTGACAATAAGCAAGACAAAGACAATGTACAAACATATACATGATCTGTACTGTAGTCGTTGGGCTCCACTTTTCATTGTATGTATGCAATTACAGTGATATACTGTACATGTAACTAGTGACAAGTATGTTTTAACTAATTTATAAAGGAGCTGATTAACAATGAAACTAATATATACTAACAACAGAATTTTATTTTAATTAAAAGGAACAGGAAGTCTTCAGATTAAATGAGAGCCATAAACAATATATATAACCTAGAAAGATGTCTGTAAAAATGACTAATTACTTCTAACCAATGAAAATGCTTCAGTTACGTCATTTTTATATTCCAAAGCTGAAAGCCTAGAAATTGATTTCTTTCAAAGAAATGTAGTATCTTAACAAAAAAAATGTCTTTCAAAAATTTTTAGTAAAGGGTATCCTAACACAAATAGCTGCCCACATTGCTTTAATGAAAAAAGCAAAATAACACAAATTGAACAAACGTGTAAACTGTGTGTTTATAATAATCTTTGTACTTAAGATTGTCATATGAAACTGCCAATTATTAAATCTCTGTAAACTAAAGTATTTACAACATTAACTAGTATTGCTAAGATAAAAGACCCTTAAATAATAAAACTAGTTTCATAAAATCAACTTTGTATTCAGCAAATGAAAAGCTAGAAGTGCATTAATGCTAATTTTTAACTATTGTTCAAAAATGCTGATAATTTATTATGTTCTTCATATCTACTTAGTGTCACATAGCTTTTCATAACCCCTGTGATTTCTTTCTGAACGTTATGAAACAAATTAGTATTAAAACCAATTTTCTGATAATTTTGAAAATGAAGTTTTCTCTGCTTTCTGAGATATGAGCCTGCAGTGCAATAGCTGAAAGAGATGCTAATGTGCTGATAAATTTATATAAAACAGTTAAGATGGCTTTTCAGATTACATTAAACACAATGCAATTTTAGTGGGCTTAAAAGACTGAAAGTCTCTTGGCTCAAAAAATAAATACAATGCTGAGACATGACTAAAATAAATATATCATTGCCAAGAAAGATTAGCTGGACAATTTTGACAAATATGTAAAATGAAATTTTATCTTATTCAAATGCAATGAAAGAATTAACAATAAACTGAGCTGGCAGTGCCTGGGCTGGTATTTGGGTCCGGGACTCTGGAGCTGTGAATCAAAGTCTCTAATGACAGCTGAATTATGATACATTTAATCAAATACAGTTAAATATAATATGAAACTTAATAACGTATAAGAAGTGGAATTAAATGAACCAAGAATCTTTTGCTGTGATCCAGGTATCCAGCAAACAAAGACAGATTTTCCTCTGTGTGTACTTTAGTGCATCAGTTTTGCATTTCTTTGCAAATCTATCAGGCCTCGATTCCTAAAATGATCTTCACAGCATGATGTTAACATCACCGTAGCAATATTCTTCCATCTTCCTTCTGCACTGATAAGACAAACTGTAACTGAGATGTAATAGGAACATTTTTCAGCAATGACTTGAGTACTTTGGGGCATGATAATTTATGCTGTAGATTCACAGAATATCAGAATCAACAAACTTATTGTATGCAGTCAATATTAAGAACGTTTGGTGAAGAAGTTCAACACAACACTTCTACTTAAATCGGGTTTCAGATGCAAAGGTGAGATGCTTTTTCATACCCCCTTTCCAGATTCAAATGTAGATTATCTTCCTGAATCTTTAACAAAACCGTAAATCTTAAACCACAACTGCTGTGGTTTCATCAGAGATTATCTAGGTGAAGATGCTTTCAATGTTGGCTTCATAATATGCAAAGCTGCACTGTAAACCTAATGTTGAAAAAGATCAAAAGCAGATTATTGTTCTCTTGGTTGTGTAAATGTATTAATACATGCTAATTTTAGCTCGGACACAAAGCGGCTTAGTCTGAGCAGAACAGTACAGTTGTTTTACACTCAAAGAAATCAAAGAACTCAAGGCAAGCTTGATAAAAAAACAAACAATTTAAAAAAAAAAAAACTAACGGATTACTTTTAGGCCTTTTATGTAGCTTTTGCAGAGCTCATGTTTTATTCATGGAAAATATCTGGTAGAACAATATCATTAAAAAGATTGTCAACTGTGTGCTACAAGAATAACATCAAGAATAGGTTTGTTGGAGCAATCAAGAAGCCTACACAGTTGATTTGTTGGTACGGAGCTGCTGTTTTAAGGTGATGGCAGCTGCTTCAATTCAACAAGTGCCATGTCTCACTTTGTAATTTCTGAGTGCTGGTCTAACAATGTACAGATCTAAGTCTCGATGGGATGTTTTTCTCTACATTTTTATAATAGCTACAGTTTTTCCATGCACCCATTTCACAACAAAAAACCCTGAAGTCATAAGGCTATATGGTGTCCAGTGGCAGCTAGAAAATACTCACTTCAGAGCTGTCTCTGATTAGTGGACTTAACGGAGGGTAATTTTCTGCAGGAATGTTGTTAAGTGTACTTTGTACATCTCCTGCTATTAACTGATCATATGTTCTGGTACCTGAATTATCAGCTAATGTTATTTTTATTAGGTTTTGGCCTCTCTATCGCAGCTCGTTGAAATAGGCATGTTTGATTATGGATGTAATTATTGTATGGTCATGTATGATTATATTGCTGAGTAGTATTCGTAAAAGAGAATGCTGGATACAAAAAACAAAAAACTGACTCAAAAAATCTGTACACTATATTACATTAACACAAATAAAGACAATTTGGATTCATGATTTTTTTTGCTTTGCTCAGCAGTATAGTAAGGTACACGCACGTGTACTAATATCAGTTACTCTCTGGCTTCACAACATCAATAATCCCAATCACATCTTCTTCTATTGGTTACATAATTTGAGATAGAAAGATGGAAAAATAATAATAATAATTTGGTAGTGCATGACAGGCCCTTCTTTGGGTGTACCATCTTAATCATCATAAGTACATTGTGTTACTGATCCCGTGATCATACAATGGCAAACCATTGTGCCACTGTTTAGAATTTGGACAACTGGACACGAAAATAAAATCTAATACTTGGATATAGATTTGAGAGAGGAATTGCCTTTTCTGAATTTAGATGTATTCTCTCTTCAGGCTAATTTCTGCTAATAAGATTTTTGCAGAATTTCAGATTTGTTTCTGTAAAGCGTGGGTTCAGCATGATCATATTGTATTTACTGGTGTGTTTTGATCAAACAATCAGGTTCTTTTCCATAAAGAGTCCCTTTAAAAACTGATCAGCCTAAAGACTGTGGTAGATAGGGGGCGCTCTCGTTCACGACTCCAGACACCAGGTAAAAGTCCTCATATCGACTTTATTCAATTGCCACAGTGTACAAAGCACACTCTCCTCCACAATACTCATATAAATCACTAATACTAATCACAAATACACAAATAACCAATCCTCCAGCTCCCAGACGCGTTGCCACCCTTCCACCCAGCTCAGCTCGCTGTCTGGGAGCTCCCACAGTCCTTTTATATCTCCTGACCTGGAAGTGTTCTCCATCCCCAGTCCATGTGACTCTCAATCACTTCCGGGTCAGGTACAAGTTCATTTCTTCATCCCAGAAGCCCGTCGCTCTTCCTATGACAAACTTCCGGGTCATAGGGCACAAAGAAGTCCTCGGTCCTCCCTGTAGCTCCCTCTTGTGGCCCCCATGGCATCCAGCAGGGCTGTGCATAAAAACCACATTGTCCATGATGCCCTGCTGGTCTTCTGGGGACCTCTATGCTACAAGGAGGGCTCCACCTGGCGGCTTGGGGGTATTGGCCGGGATAAACGGCCGGCCATCCTTCACAAGACATTAAATAAAGTTGTCTGTTTTCACAACCATACTGAGCTGTATTAATATTTTTGCATAAATTAAAATTCACACAGTCATAAAAAACAGAATTGGTTTTAAAAAATGATCATTTTTCAGATTCAACCATTGATTTTTCAAGTCAGAGGTTGCAATTTAAAATAGTAGCCAATGTGTCCCTTTAGGGACAGGACTGGATATTTCAACACAGCTTTATTTTTTCAGCCATCGGATATTGTTAAAATGTATAAGACGTGAAGGTGAAGCTCTTTTAAGTATCTTAAGGTGGTGAACTGAAAAGTTGTTTGGAAACACTGGAGGAGTGGAGTGCCATTTGGTTCATCCTTTAACCGCAGCTAACAGTAATAATGTGTTTACTACATGAAGAACAACTTTTATAGTACTTTTCACTTTCCAGTCTAGTAAAGAAGCTATGCTTTTGATTTTTATTTTTAATGAGGTTCTTCTAAATGTGCACACTAACTTTTTTCCCTACTTACACTTACAATCCCTTTCTCGGCATGCTTTTTCTATTACAAAGTTGCAGGGAGTCAAAATGTATTCCCAAAGATTAAACCTTTGATGCTGTTTCAGTACACCTCAAATTCAAAAAGACAGGAGTCCCAGTCATAGACAGAGCTCAAATGTATGACTGTGTTGATCAAAACTAAACTAAATGCCCATATCACAACACTTCATATTAATAAAATCAAATAACACAGGACCAAGAAAGCATTCTCTCCTGATTACTGGCCAAAATTGTTTGTTTCAGTATCCTCTGCAGTTTCATACAGTCTGATAGTCTTGAGGCATGAAGGTAGAGTTTCTTGCTTTGCAGTACAATGTCTCTCTTTTGGATCTAAGACTTATAAATTCCATGTTAATTCAGTATTTGGTAGAAGCACTTTTAAACGGAATTAAACCTGCAAGTCTTTTAGGATAATTCATTTCCAGCTTTGTAAATCTAGACCATATCATTTTTGTCCATTCCTCTTGAAAACGTAGTTTAAGCTTGTTCCGACTGAATAAGGTGTATTTGTGAGCTACAACTGTAAACTTCAGAAACATATTCTTTCTCAGAATCATACAGAATTTGACTGGGTTGTTCCACACTATTAACCTCAGTGTTTTTAAGTTGCTCCAGTGTAGCTGATGTTTTGGTCAATACCCTGCTTGACAAAGAATCTTTTGCTATGACCCAGGTATTCAGCAATCTAAAACATGTTTTCCTCTGGTTTTGCATTTCTTTGCAAATATATCAGCCCTACTTTCCTAAAATGACCTTCACAACATAATGTTATCACCACTGTGGCCGTATTCTTACACTTAAGAGTGTTCTGCATTGATATGACAACCAATAACCAAGAGGTAATATGAACATTTCTCAGCCATTGCTTTAATGTTCCTACTTTCTCCTTGAAATCTAGTTTTGTTGGATTATTAAGAAATGTGCACATCTTCTCCCACATCATATCCTGAACACTTTTATTCTTTTGGAGCTTCCGTAGGCATCTAGGTGTCCTCCTTGCATAGTTTCCTTCTCACTCAAGTCAAGTTGGGGAGCATGCACTGGTACAGTACGTTGCCACACCCACTACACGGTGAAACAACTCAGATCTCGGTTGGCAACTCCCCAGGCAGACACATGGTCCAGTCCCACCCTCCAGAAATGACCCTCTATCTGCCGCAGCCAGGTGTTACATGGGCCACCCCTTGGCCTGGTCTAGCCACTCGGGTCCCCAACAATGAGGATCTTATGAGCTGGATCACCCTCAGGGAAATGTGCCACATGGCTGTAGTGCTGTAACTGACGCTCCTTCACAATGCAGGTAATGTGCCTCATTCGGGACTCTCACCCAAAGACCATTTTTTAATAATCTTATCCTGAATTTCTTTTTTTTATTTGCTTTATGATTTTTCAACTTCTAATGCATTTATTTGCTGTATTGACCAAATGGGAATGTCCCAAAGATGGATGTACTCTTGGGAAATGACATGCATTTCACTCAACTGATTATGTGTCTTCTAAAGGCAATTTGTGGTGACCATCAATTTACGGTTTGGGCACAACACAGGCAACAAAGAATCTTTATAAATCAAAGCTTAATAGCAAAATACAAAGAAAGGTTTAAGAGAGGCACAATAGAGTTGCCTAAAAGGCAATCCAAAGCAAACAATGCCACAATACACCATCCAGTAATCAAAATCCTTGAAACAAAGCAAGAAAGAACCAAAAACACATGAAATCCAACAATGAAATAAGCAATGTGCGAACTCCAACAAACAACAATGATCCCTACTCCTGTGCTGTCTCTCTCACTATAAATAGTCTGGAGGAAGGCTCAGGACTGGTGATGTCAGGAGAGCCCCGCCTCCAGGGGCTTCACCCACTAAGAACAAAGAACATTACTACACTTAAAGCGACAGTTCATAATTATAACATCACATATGAAAGAAACAGAAAAACCAAATTGACATGAAAAAAATAATTCAAAATTAACAGAAATAAAAATAAAACATAAAATACACATAACTTTAACCCATTACATAACAATGTTGCCTGTTTTGGATGGTGGTGCGCAGCATTCAGCACTCCATATCCAAGCCTCAAATTTGTTTTCTTCTTTTTACAACCATTTCTGGTTATTTTAGTGGAAGCTAAACATTTCCTCCCTGGCATAATCCTCTAGTAGCTTTCCCTATGCTTAGTGGTTTTTGTCATCTATGCATTAATAAATAATTTGCATTTATTGAGATCCTTTTACAGTAGGCTGCTCTTTTTCATTTCTAAGTATTGATCTTTTTATTAATTTAAGCAGTATGTAGCTCTCAATTTCAGTGCTTCAGTTTGGGAATTAAATCATTTGCATAGATAAAGTGACTGTTAAAAACCGAGTGGTACGCGTGGAGTCCACCCTTTAAGTGGATCTTAAATCCATCTGGGGTTTAAGCTGATTTACACTGCCATTCAGTGACTTTCATCAGATGAAAAATATAAAGTTAAAATTGCTTTTCAAGTCACCTATAATTTCAACGTTTTAAAGCAAATGACAAAGGCAAGTGGTTTATTGAGATGAGAGACTAGATAAGTAATAAAAATGAATGAATAGCCCATCTCTAGGGAAATGCTGCTGTGAGCAAACAGAAAGGTCTCTAAGGTGGTTTTCAAAACAAAACAATGGAAGCTTCTTTTTTGTGATAATATGAAGCATAATGTCAGCTGGTCTCTGAAGGTGACAAATAACAATAAAAAAATCATAGAAATACTGAATTGTGAAGTAGACCAATTTAAAGTAATAAAAAGATATAAATAGGATATTTTAAAATGTATGAGAAGGCAGAAGCTGCTTGACCTCAAGGTCTCCCTTGCCTTCACCTTGATGAGTTGCATTTTACTTTTACATGTGGTGGTATTAAGTAAATCAGAATACATGCTATAAAAGTGAGAGACTTGAATGATGGCAATTTAAAATAAACAGAATATAGATATATTTGTTAAGACCATTAATTTGTTGTTTGAGTAGAGAAGAGTTTTACCTAATGCAAAAAAACTAAGAATTTGAAATTATATTCACAGAGATCCAGTGGAATTTAATACTCTGCACAATTTCTGGTTCAAAGTACAACTTGTGCTGCTATTTCCTCTTTTAAACTTTCCTCTAATAACCTCTGAAGTGAACCTCAAAATGTCTTGACATAGATAGTTTTTGTGTGAGTAATCTTTGGCACACCTCAATGAGACTGTTCTGAGCCAGCAGTCACTGCCTGGTGGCAGCCCATTTTGGTCATGTTGATGACAAGCTTGCATTTGAAACTTTATTTCTTTGTGTGCCACTTTTTAAAAAGGTTCCTTATTTTGGTTGGTTTGTCACTTTTTATGCAGAACAGAGTAACAAGGGTATTGGTCCACAGATGATGTGCAGTTACAAGGCAAATAGACAAATACAGTGGATTCAGAAGCTGTTCAGTCCCCTTCACTTATGTACACTTTTTTGTGTTGTAGATTTAAGTTTAATGGATAAATTTACAATTTTGCCCATCTGTCTGAACTCAATAACCCATAATGACAAAGTAAAAACATGTTTTCAGAAAGGTTTGTTATGTTTATTAAAAATATCAAAAATTGAATCCGCTAATTTCTGTAAGTATTCAGACCCTTTGCTGCGGTACTCTAAGTTCTGGTCAGGTCCATCCTGTTTGCTTTAGTTACCCTCGAGATGTGTCTAGAAATTGGTTGGAGTCCATCTGTGGCAAACTGAAGTGATTGGACATTTTTTACACTGCTGCTTTCATACACTGCTGAAAACACATTACTTTAACATGGCCTTTTTATAACTTCATTTTAATCTTAATTTAACTTAATCCTAGTACTCTATATGTTCAATTTCCTCAAAATAACTATTCATGGTGGCTCTAAAATCGGTACTGACCCCTACTCTCTTTTCTGTTTCTTTTTCCGGTTTCTTTGTGGTGGTGGTCTGCGCCACCACCACCTACTCAAAGCTTCATGATGCTCCAACAATGATGGACGGATTAAAAGGCAAAAGTCTACGTGACCATCATCATCAAGTCCTTCCGTGAGAACCCTAAATCCAAAGAGGACTGTTTCATTTATGTTAGGTAGAATGCCCAGAGGGGACTGGGCGGTCTCATGGTCTGGAATCCCTACAGATTTTATTTTTCTCCAGCCGTCTGGAGTTTTTGTTTTTTCTGTCCCCCCTGGCCATTGAACCTTACTCTTATTCGATGTTAATTAATGTTGATTTATTTTGTTTTATAATTGTGTCTTTCATTTTTCTATTCTTTAATATGTAAAGCACTTTGAGCTACTGTTTGTATGAAAATGTGCTATATAAATAAATGTTGTTGTTGTTGTTTTTAGAAAGGCAAACACCTGCCTATGTACTGTATGGTCCCACAATTCACACTGCTTGTCAGGACAAAAACCAAGCAACTTTCTGAAGACCTCTGCAATAAAACAGTGGTGAATGTTCCCATGAGCACAGTGGCCCCAATAATTATGAAGAAGTATGGAACTACCAAGATTCATTTACATTTATTTACTTACATTTATTTGCTTCCTAAGATACTTTTAGGCAAAGCGATTTAGAAATGAGGTCAACGTAATCAAGACAAAGATGAGTTGTTAGGGACTGTTTGGGAACTAGTGTTACACTTTCAAGGTTACAAAATTGATTGTCACAATTGAAGAGCTCAGAACAAAACGCAAGCTACTTCCAATTCTTAAATTATAAAAACCTAACAGCCAATAATAATAACAATAATAATAATAATAATTCTTTACATTTATATAGCGCTTTTCTCACTATTCAAAGTACTTCAGTGTGTGGGGACCCACGTCAACCACCACTAATGCATTCACCTGGATGATGCGAGGGCAGCCATTTTTGCACCAGTATACTCACCACTCATTAGCTGTTAGGTGGTGAAGTGGTGGGGCAGACAGCCATTTAGAGACAGAGGATGATTAGACGGCCAAAGTGACCAGGCTATGGTGTACAATCAGTTAGACAGAAATTCACCAAACAAGAGGGTCTTTAAACTCTCCTTAAGCCCTTGAGTTGACAGTTCATTCCAAGAGCAAGGAGTTGTGAAGGTGGAGTGTAATGAAATATTCAAGTTTTAAAAGATATTCTCTATTTTGTGTCTGAATCAAGCAACAAATGTTCTGAGTTTCAGCAACTAGAGCTTACTTTCATTGCTCAGTATAGTTAACATCATTTAAACATAAAGGTGATCCATTAAAGTGTATGTATGTCAAAACTGTACAAAAATAGCGGAGATTTTCTTCTTTCAGACAAGATCACATCTTACAGATACGAAGCCAAGGAGATTTGCACCGTCAATCATTTTCCAGAGCAGTGATAAGGATTTATTTTAAAAGTGCTGCCAAGCTTTCTGTCAAGCATAACATGCATGAGGCAATGTTTGAACTGTAGTTAGCAGCTGAAATAAGTATTTCACTTTAGAAAGATAAACGCATCATCAATCATTTTCCAGAGCAGTGAGGATTTATTTTAAAAGTGCTGCCAAGCTTTCTGTCAAGCATAACATGCATGAGGCAATGTTTGAACTGTAGTTAGCAGCTGAAATAAGTATTTCACTTTAGAAAGATAAACGCATCATTTCACACTGAAGCTTCAGTCTTTTCATTCCCTGATTAATACAGTTTGATAACAAAACAAAAACAAACAAAAAAAAAACTTGGATTAAATCAACATATTGTAGCTACTACAGAGCTGTACTCAAATCCAGCAACCATGGAACTACTGCCATTAGTTTTCATACAATAATTTCATTTTTGTTTAAAAATAATCAATTATTATTCTAAATTGTGGTTTGTTATTGGTAACAGGGTGTCATAATTCCTAAAATCCTACCTGTTGCTTCCTGGGTAGACAACACTGTAATCAATAACTGTGTCATTAGTGTACTATTGACTTTAAAGCTGTGGAGACATATTCAGATATCCCCAAAAAACTTTGGCCGCATTAGTTCATTAAAATAATAAATGGCACATAAGTGGCAGGAATGGTGTACCAGAATATGGTGGTACGTGGTTACCATCACTGCCTGACAGATCTTGCATCCTCAGTTAGAGTCGCTATTTTGTGGCGCATAAACATTCTCCCTGGAATAGACTGGCACCTATGCAGGTTTGATTTGTGTCTTTTGACTAGTGCTTAGTTATTTCATCACCCTTGCAGTTTAATGCCTGTAATTTAAAAATTATTAAACCTAATATCTTTATATATAATACGCTATAATTCACCTGTAGTTCACAAACCGTTGGACCTATTGACCTGAAATTTGGTACACATATACTACGTGACATCTACTATCCACTTTCGGGTTGATGATTGACCTCCAAGGTTATTCCTCTTTTTATTTTTATTTTATTTTATTGTAGAATCAACTCTCGGCAGCGGCCAGCAGGGTGGCTGTGTGGCGCATGCGTACGAGCGCTGTTCTCATTCTTACCACCTTAGCCATCAATTCCTCTACCTCTTTATATCTTAAGTCATTCTTGAGGCAGATTGAAGACTAAAGTGCCAGCTTAAGTTAAAAATTAAACTGAACTATGGAGCAGTGTATTGAATTAATAAGTGGACATTCATTAGGACTGGTCACAACCAAGTGGTAAGTGATTAACTGTAGTCAAGAGCTGGTTTTGAGACAAAATATTTATATATTGTGGACATGTTGAACCATGAAACTGACAGGCTGACACAGAAAGTCTTCAGCAACACACGTTTATATATATATATATATATATATATATATATATATATATATATATATATATATATATATATATATATATATATATATATATATATATATAGCCCCTGGCCTTGAATATGCAGCACTTCCGACACACCCGGAAATGCTGCCGGATGTTAATCAGGGGCCACCTGCAACACATCCGGGGACTGAATAAAAGGGGCCGCCTCACTCCAATCAGAGAGCCGTAGTTGGGTTGGTAGAAGGACTCCTCTCTGCTTCTTCGGCCGCCTCCAACTCCGTCCTTCTCCCACCCAACCCAACTATATATATATATATATATTTTTTTTTTTTGATAGTTGTCTGCATAAAATATTCAGGTCTTCAAAATTTATTTCCTCTAGTGCCCTGGCCCTGATGGGTCTAATTGCTCTTATCACACTATCAAGGCAGTTTGGCCAAGGAATTGTAACCAACTATAAAATTATACAGTTTTTGAAAAAACAAAAAAATCAGTGCTTCAGTTTCTAACTTATTTTATACGATGTCAAGTAACTGGCTGTTGTATAATTTTTAAGTGATTATGTAAAGGGTATGTTATCTAGAAAATGTGCCTTTTTTTAAATAACCTATTAATATATACAGTACATATATGCATAAAACATCTGATTGTATATTTGCTGCACAAGTACATTTGCAAGTACAAGTACATTTGTTTTTCAAATACAGAAAATCCTGAATTTAGTTATTGAGCATAACGTCAGCAACAACTCTTCAGATGATTCAGTAAAAAAAGGCTGCTTGACTTTCTCTGATTACAGAAAAATCTCTCATTATAATTTATCTTCTGTCAGATGGTTTCAAACATGGATTTATCAACTTTGCCAAGGATACCAAAGCATTTGAGGAAGTGCATACTCAGCAAACTCAGCAAGGTGGTTTGAATATTTTTTCATAGCTAAACTATTGAATTCTACACCTTTGAAAGTTGTTTTAGGGTTATGTCTATGCTTTTAAGAGTAAAATAATGTGGATTAGTCACAATTTAGTATAATATTTCAAAATATTAGGTTTGTCAAATGACAATAATTTTTTTTCTGGTTGTGTGAGAAGGGCAACTGGCTAACAAGAGTTTACCGGGGGCAGAGGCAACATCATGATGGCACAAGACAGTAGACAGACACACAGATAGTCTCTAGGAAGGAGAGAAAGTCTCACTGGCAGCAGGAAAGGTCCAGAACATACCAATATGTCAAAAAAGGATACTGTTAGTAGTGCAGTATTTCCAGTATGTGTGCTGCATTCTACAGGACTGTATTAAAAAGAGTCACTACAGTGAGAGAGGTAGAGTGTGCAATGCTCCTTGAGTGTGCTAGGGGCTGGTGACCCATCAACGGACAGGGATGTCTGGCTCTGTGATATTTCCAGGCAGACAGTACATGGTTTCAAACGTGAATGTAATGAGATGTGCTAAACACCATTGTGCTATCTTAGAAGCCTTTCCCTTTAAATACAATTGAACACTCAAGAAAGTGACATCCTTCAAATATACAACAATTCTCTGATGGCCAGTGCAATTTTCTATGCTGGGGTGTGCTGTCCTGGTAACATCACTTCAAGAGAGGCCCACCAAATTAACAAGCTAATTAAGAGTGCAGGCTCAGCTATGGGATGCACTCTGGGCCCCTGGAGGTTGTAGCGAAGGACAGAATTAAAACAAAAATGAGTACCATTATGAACAATGCTGACACACATCCTCTTTGACACACCAACACTGGGGACTTTATATTTATGTATCTGTCTATTAATATATTTATTTAAAGAGCTTTTGTAAAAAGTCAATCCACTGACAAATAAAATTCTATCTATCTATCTATCTATCTATCTATCTATCTATCTATCTATCTATCTATCTATCTATCTATCTATCTATCTATCTATATTCAAAGCCACCATTGGTCTTGACAATAATTCTGAGGCATTTCCTGGAAGTGACTTCAAGATAAGGATTAAAGCTGCCTCACAGCCGGATGTTATTTTAGTGCAGAGTTGGGAGGGGAGTGAACAAACAATCAACTGGTGGGAAGAAGAGAGATGTCAGGGTCAGAGAGAGACAGACAAGAGGTGAGTTATGTAGTAGTGTCTCTTGAACAAAAAGTCATCATGTCTGGTCAAGAAGCAACAAAGGTTATTTTAGTTATATAATTTTAATTACTTTTTGTTTCTGTATTATTTTCACCTGTCATTTCATTTTTGGTTCAGTTTTATGAACTTTTAATCATTTCTATTCTAGTTTTTTGATGATTTAGTTCAATTAGCTTTTGACAGAATTATTTTGGTTTACTTTTAATTTTACCTTACACATTGCCATTCAGCATGTCTACATTTCAATAGAACTGTAGAAAATCCAAATATGTCCATAAAAGTCACAGTAAGGTTCATTTTGCTCCAGCCACCTACACTGAGAGTTCTCTTCTGAACATTTTATAGAGCGTGTCTCTTATATTCCAGCAATGTCCATCTTTTCCAGGAGCAGGCTACCTACCTTGGTATTTATATTTTACGTACAATTCCGTGCCTTATACAGTAATGCCAACTAATTCACTCAGTCTCCTAGACATTTAATGAATAGCTGTACCAGTTCACCTTCTTACTTTTAGTATTCACCAAGGTGACTAGACAGCAGCTTTGTACAGAGAAAAAGGTAAAGGTTATCGATCAGCATAATCTGTCACTTGACCTCCTTTTGTAGGTTTGTGCTTTTTCAGCATGTCAAGGTCCTTAACCCCATTTTTGGCATTTTTAAAAAACATTTTAAAAGTGCTTTTAATGAAGCTTTACAAACCTGTCTATATTAATTACTGTCAGAGCCATACTCGAAGGACTCTCTGACAAATCCTTCCCATTTATGACCAATTCCTTGCTATACATTCATGTTTAAAAACAGGTCTGTCTAGGCAGCCTTAGGCTAAGTAGTCATTTAGAGCATATTACTGAAAAAGGACTTATAGTCAAAAGCAATATTTTCTCTAAGTACTAAGTTGACATGAGCAAATATCTTCTGCTGCGTTACCCTGTGAACATTATTTACTATTCTGAAATATAATCTTTCATCCATATGTAATAATCTGACATTCATATGCATTAGAGCATATATTGAAAACGTATGTATGATAATGTAATGTTTTTTAAAACTATTCAGGCACAAGCGATTGATTCATTCATCAGGCTAAACACATCTTTTTTAATAACATATGACATACAACTAGATTATTAAAGCTTATTATTGATTATTGATTCAAAGCTGCTACAAACCACAACCCTGTATTTGCATTAGAATCAAAAAAGTCTAGACATAGTAGTCAGAAACATATTTAATTTCTTAGAAAATAAAGATTTCCATCCATCCATTGCCATACATGTGTGTCAGAAGATCACCCTCCAATTTCTTCCTAAGTATGTGATACCACCCCGGGCTGAGAGAAGGCGCTATTGCTGTCTTGTCTTTTTCTTACTCCACAATACCAAGAAACTGACTCCGCCCCTTAAGGTCCCTGAGTTATAAAAATATGACTGCCTGGAAGGAGACGTCACTTCTTCCAGAAACAACCAGAGCTAAGGAACTCCAAGAATATCTCAAGGCAGACCACAGAGCCTGAATAAATGCAGCCACTTTATTTGCGTGGCTATTTTTTGTTTCCTTTTTATGCCATTCTGCATATGTTTTGTTCAGAACATAGAACTAATTGATGTTGGCAGGGTTGGCACCCTAAAAATTCTCTCTTTTTGAGCCTGTTATTCATTTGGATGACCACACCATTCGTTCATGATCTAATATGCATAATCCACCAGAGCCTAACCTGACAGCATCAAACACAAGACAGAAATCAAAATGAGATATAAAAGTTAGCTTTGAAGAAAGCACTAATGATATAATAAATTGAGGGAGAAAAAATAAAACACCACACCTCCAATCAAAAGCATTTAGCCTTCTTCAAAAAAGTTAATGACATAGAGAAAGGGTAAGAAAACATCTGGGCTTATCCTAAATGGAGTCCAGTGAGAATTGCTGTGTGCTAAATGCTAAGTTAAAATTCATATCATAATCCGTTAGGCTTCACATTTCACATTTTTAACCTGCTTTGCACACCATTTTGTATTTGTGCTTCTACATTTTACAGAAAGCTATGCTGTCTAACTGTTACATATTTTCGCAACCTGAGGTTGGATCTGATTTTATCCTGCCATCTCTGGGGCACCTGGGATCTAATGGTTTGATTTGATCAGATGTTAGAGCTTTCTTCGTCAAACCTGGGTTATTTATTGAAATATTTCGCAACTGATCTTACTTCACCATATTTCACATCCCAAATATCCTTTTAAGTAAGGAAATAGCAAAAACCAAAACCCTAGGAGGTAGGACCCAGAGCTGACCATGACAAGGTGTGGTATTTTTGTGGGTGACTTGGCAAGCCACCCCACCAATGAGTCAGGGCACAAAACTTGTGATTTCAACCCAAGGAACAACATGTTTATTTATGCCTGTGGAACATAATTACAAAACTTGAATTGTGTTAAGAAATATAAATATTTTTATAACATTTATCTTATGTTGAATAATTGTCATCAGTTATCCTTATGTTTTTTCTGCTAGTGAAAATGGTCCTGAAGGCAAAATTCTATCAGTCAGAACTTGGATTAATGGTTACATAAAACTAATCCTCAAGTGCTTGAAGTCTGATGTTCAGACAGAAGGTGAGACTGTTACCATGGACACCTAACTCAGTAAGCTAAAGAAAGTTATTTTGCTTGTCGGCTGTTAAGAGAAGTCTCTGACATGTGAAAAACTGACTTTAAACTTTGTCTGATTACCTTGAGGAACTGACTCATCAGTTAAATTTTAAATATGCTATAAACTTAAATAATGAGTGAATCTCACAGTGCTTCGACCTCTGAATCTGGTAGCTTATTGAGGCTTAGTCTCAGATTGAAAACATTGTTTATGGACCGTGAGACTGTAAATAGGTCACAAAAAAACATCAGATAGACAAAACTTTTTTAAATCTCATGGCAGAAAACATAAAGCAAGAAAGAGTTTTGATCATAAACCCAATTAGACAAGAACGATGTCAACATTGCTTTTGCACATTCGTTTTATACAGTATATAGACGGGAAGTAATCAAAAGGTTCTAAGACTTAACATTTAATTGAATTACAGTGTGTGCTGTCACCTTCAAAGTTATCTCTCTCATTTGGTATGGATTTGTACCTAATGTTGTTGCCGCTTCTGGAAGTAATCTAAGAAACCTATAACCAAGACGTGACCAGGATCTGTCTTCATTTAATTTTGGATGGTTGAAATGCTATTACGTCTCCTTCATTTCATACTCTTTTGTATTTTTGGGAAATGATAATGACATCAGGATTTTCAAACATCCTTACAAATTCTCACACAAAGTTACACCTTTGATGCTCACTTAAAAATCTTGGGGCAAATTTTGCAGACAGTCAATCCACGTAAAATTTTTTGGTCAAAATTGCCTGACACGTTCCAAAGGAGATTTCCAGTTTATCAGGAATTTCTCTGATGATTAATTGTCGATTATTATTTTATTTTATTTTATCAATCACTTCATAATGGCATAATGTAAATTAAGATTTTAAATAAACATGCAGGGCATAGCAGAACAAGAACCTTAAAGCACCCCAGTGGTGTAGTACCCTTATACTAAAATTATAATTTATATTGCTCTATACAGTAATGGTGAGTGCCTTCCTACTCAGACTAGCCTCTGATGAGCACATCATAGTGTCAATGAAAATCAAGAAAAATTAACAAAAAAACAAAAAGTACTTATAAAGAAAAAAATGACTATATCTAAACAAACAAGCAGGACATTTTTATAAATAAACATTGCTATAAATTAAAATGATAGAATCTGGATTTCTAAAGTAAATCGCAAGAGATGACATCTTACCATGCCTTCAAGCCAGAAAAATAGCCACTGTAACACCATGGCCCTACTCAAGTAATCACCATAGGACATTGCCACAGCCACATTGAGCAATTAAGTTTCCTGCTTACCTCCTTGTTGGTTCCCCATTGTGTTAACAATGGTGCTGGTTTTGGTTTCTAGTTTTAGCTCAATCACTGTCTGCATAGAGTTTATGTATTCTCTCATGTCTGTGAGTTTTATATATATATATATAAACGCCAATGTCCTCTAATTTTCATGTTCAATTAGCTGACAAAGTCTTCATTGGCCTGACATGTGTTCACCTTGGCTGACTATCATTATATCTAGTGTTGGTTCCTGTTACATACTTGAAAATTGAGTTGTCCATTTCTGTATCCAAAAATGCTCAGTAGTGTTTTGTAAATGTATTATCTTGTAGATGTATTGTGTTGTGCCATTGATTAAATTATTATGTTCATTTCCCTATTTCTGGACAAAAAGTAATTATTATATTCTGCTAGCAAATATCAAAGGAATCAGCTATTCACCATTAAACTCAGTCCCATTTACACCCGTGTCTGTTCTTGAAGTATTTGTTTTGATAAGAAGGTTTGTCTGAACAAGGTTTGCTTCTAATTATGTTGGAACAAAGACCTCCAGATAATACAGATATCCATGACTGCACTTGTTTTGCCTGTTTGCTACGTAAATGAGATTTGCCTGATTTTGGATTTGTTTTCTCCTGTAAAAGCAGCAAAATGCTTGCTTAACATTCTGGCACCTTTGCTCTGTCACTCAAATAAGTTAAACAAGTATACATCTTTCTTTTATTTACAGAAGATTGTTAAATACTCAGCAATGATGCTTTTCGGTCATTAAGTGTTTATAAAAATCTTAATAAAGTACTTGACTTTTGAGTCTCATATCATATCTGCAGTCAAGCCTTTATTCAGCCACTTCCTTACCTCTTTGACCACCATGCTTCCCTTATGTCTACCTTTAAGTATTTGCAACCGAGTTTTTGTAACAGTTTTAATCGCGCCCCGCTAAGGTTTTTTTTGAAAGGAGCCCACTAATACCAATTTGTTCTTTTTAAATTAATGATATGTCATAGATACATATTTTATTATACCTACTTAACTTTTATCGGCATTTATTAACTCTATATTTATTTCTCTAGTATCAGAATTTAGTTTAAGTTAATTTGTTTTGGTTTCAATAGATGTATTTGTCATATTTTTGACTCTTGTTTTCTTTTTTTCACATCTTCGTGCCCCCCTTTTTTGTTACTTCACGCCCCCATAGGGTGGCCCGCCCCACAGTTTCAGAACCACTGCCTTATGAAGTATTAACATGCTTCAAGTGCAATATTTAACTGGTAGAGGCCCTACTTGAACCAAATATTATGAACATGTCTCAACTCAACTGTCTCAAAAAAGATTGGCTTTTTATAAGATGGAGTGTGCTTCAGCATTCAGATTAATTGCAAATTAGTCCATTATAGCACCTAAGGGGACTTGACTATATCACACATCTTATGATTCAGCCATACACCATGGTCTTCTGAAGTCCCAAATCTTCACTACAAAACTTAACATTTTTGGCTTACACTGTGGAACCCTTTTCCAAGTTCTGTTTTTGAGGATCCATTATAGCTAATGACCTACCACTCTGTCATTCTTTCCACATTCAATGTTCATCTGTGATGTAACTACTTTGTTTTATAAGGTCCTCAAAAATTTGTGTCTGTAGTTGTACAACTGTTTTAATTTGTGTCATAATGCTGTTTGTTGTCATGGTGTATGTTGTGAATGGTGGTATAAGGAGTTATTCGTTATTTGAAACTCCAGAGCCCTTTACTTTTACAAGAATGTTGACATTGCCTCCCTTCGTCTGATGATTATTCCTCCCAGGCCTCGGTACTAATACTAAAGATGACAATTACAACAAATTAATTTTTGTCGTAAGGATAGATCTGTCCTGGAGAAGAGGTTCAGCCCTTGCTTTTAACTGGTGTATCTATTGCCCAGTAGGTTGCTTGTGCTTAAGGCAACTAAATGATCAAAGGGTGTCACTTTTATTCCTTCTGTAGGATTATTAACTGGCTCTGTGAGCTGGCTATTTCTAATTTTCCCCCCTACTTCGTTTTTCTCTGAAAGGCAGAAAGCTCTATCAGTAAGAATTCAGCCTTTAATAATTTGGGAAGAAAAAACAAATCTGACATTTTCAGTTGAGATACCAAGTAATGTGTTCATTTCAAAGTAGAATCAGGTTTCTTCATATACTGCATTTTTGAAAGCAGGCGAGGAGCTCAAAGTGGATATGTCTTTTTCCAAAGCAGTTTCTCGACATTACTTAAGCTCTAAAAAGCCTAATTAAATCTGGTAACCTATAAAATGCAGCCATATCTAAAAGGCAAGTTTTGAAAAGCTATTCAAAGCCTTACTACAAGTGTGCCTACTTAAATCTTAAAAAAATCTAGAAATCTTTACAGCAAGACATGCGCTTTGTTTAGTCTCCATATATTTCCATAGACACAGGTGAAGCCAGTATTACAAGGATTACAGTGAGTATCTGAGGAAAATCCATGGAATGCAATTTTTTAAAGACTTTATAAGTCATAGCTACACTTCAGTCTGTTATATAGTAAACCACAACATACTTATATCATCATTCCATTGCACATTCAGGCATAAGTGGGCAAAGGGGTTCTGCACAGGACAAGGCAAAAGTCATCATGGAGACATGGCACAAAAAACAAAACAGGTATATAAAAGCATACTGGAAAATTATTAAAAGGTTGTTTGAAGACTAGAGCATATGAGGTCAATTAGGTTCATCTGAAAGCTAAGCAAATGCCATTCATTACCTAGCAACAGTAAAAAAGAGGCGGGGCCTGTGGAGTGAAATATTTCAAATTTTCCAGTAAGGTAAGCTTAGAAGAAAAGCACTTGACTGCTTCACTGATCTGGTTATTGCAGTTTATCTTAATTACATAAGATCAAAAATCCTAAATGAATAAATGAAGTGTATTTTTATTCATTAATTCCATTTTCTACTGTTTATTATTGGAAGAAATTGTAGAAATAGGAAAAGAGAATTAATTTACCGTCCTTGAATATGCCCATCCCCACTTAGAATTGTGATCTTGGCATGGAGGAGGGTTTTTGTACCACAATGATTTTTGGACTGGAATATCGTTAGGAGCTTTGAGTGTACAGTAAGTTACCCATCCAAAATTCGACTACCATGATTGGTTCTTATTAAATAACCTCTTTCAGAACAAGGTTAGCAGGAGTCATGAAGTACTTGTAGTTTTAATTTTTTATTATTCGTTTACCTTGACCTTTAAAAATAACCAGCATATCATTTTGGAGGTTTGGGAGGCCAAGGAACACAATGGATAAATTTATTTCTATTCAGGCACATTCTTAACAGTGTTAAAAAATAAATATTTTTTAATGCAGCAACATTTTGTTTTTGATACAGGCAACACCATTTTGTTTAGTCTGGCTGCTGAGCAGTTGCTGGATAAGGTCAACCAGAAATATGCAACGTGTGTCACATTAGGGTCAAACATATAAAGGTCAACAACATACACTTTCTGGTTTGTCCGAATTTGTGGATACTCGCCAAAATACTTAGCACTAGTGTATTATTGTTTTTCTAGATTTTCTGTTTGTGATCCCTTTTGTGTACAACTATGACATACATCTTTTGTGCTGGTTTTGGTTATGTGAATCTCTTCTGACTTCTGGCCCTCTCATTCTGTTATCTTTACTACAGTTTTGGTTTCATGTTTTTGGTTTTGTTCATAAGATCCATCCATTTTCCAACCCGCTGAATCCGAACACAGGGTCACGGCTGGAGCCAATCCCAGCAAGCAACACATGGCAGAATCGCCAATCCACCTAACCTACATGTCTTGGATTGTGGGAGAAACCGAGGCGCCGGAGAAAACCACGGACCAATCCTGGGCAGGGTCTCCTAACTGCCAAGCTACCACCACCGCCAGGACTTGTTCATAAGATTTTTTTTTTAATTTTCTGCTGACGACCTTTGCCAATTTTCTGGCTTTGTTCCATCTCCTTGTTCAAATTAAAATTCTATACTGACGTCATCTAGTGCAGTCAGTACACCAGCTCCTAAATCAGGAGCTAGGTCTTGAGGTGGTGTTCATCAGACAGTTTCTCTTGGTCAGCAAGATCAATTTGAGGAAGCTGAATAGCATTGTGTGAAGGTTTGATTTGTTGCCAGTCATGTAGTAAAACTGAGTGAGACATATTCAAATATACTAGACTTTGGCAATAGAACTGCCAGTTTGAATATGAAGCACTGGAGTGGTAGAAAGTGAGGGGGTGGAATTCACTATCCAGTCATTCTCACTTTTTTTGCATAGCATTGGCTTTACATCAGGATTGTTTATCTCTCCAGCTCTGAAGCTTCCCCACAGGACAGACTAAGGATGGTTTTAGAATACTCACAAGCCTTCATTTTGGTGATTTGCAGGTAAATTTTGCTTTTAAAAAAAAAAAAGATATTAGGTTTTAACATTGTAAAGGTTTTACTACCAACCAAAACAGTCATTCTTCTGGAAAACCAAGGTAAGAATTACATGGATATCTGATACAAGTGTTTCTGGTTTATTGCTTTGATTTAGTGATAGAAAAGGACTGTCCATTAAAGGGTATTCTTTTTTCAAAGATTTCATAAGTGTGTCTTTTACAGTGTACCTTGAACCATAGGGTTCCAGAATACAATGAGCCACCAAAGGTCATCAATTAATTTTGTACTCACATTACCCAATCTGAAGCGATTAGCTCAAAAAACAAAGCAAAAAGAATAAAGACAGATGCTAAGCTGTCAACTGATCATCTTTTATCTCAGATGGACCTAGTAAAACAAAATCGGTGGCCAGATTGTCTTGGTTTTGGCTAGAAGACATCGCTCTTAACTATAAGATCAGGTAATAACTTTTTGGGAGATACTCTTGCATTTCTGAATAGGCAAGGTATATGGATTTTGCATGGATCTTGTACAATATCTCTGAAGTGCTAGAAATTTCAAGCACATAATGCTGAATAATTATAGTATATGCTATGGCAACTACCCTAGGACAGACTGTTGAATACCAATATTGAAGGATGTTGTTTATTTTAGGATAGAGAGTAACTTTAATAGAAATTTAATAGAATTCCTCCAGATTTGACTGAGATGTAATGGTAGGTCAATGAAAAGGCATTTTTTTGCCTGGACTAAAAAAAAAATGTGGGCATGCAGAAGAGGAAGCTGCCATCTTTTATACATTCAGATTATGTATTGCACTTCCAGAGACCAAGTGACAGCAACCCAGTCACTGTTGTAAACAATAACAGAAAAAAATATATGGGAGGACTGTGGTGAGGTTGTGAGGAATGACTTGCTGGTGGCCTGAAAGAGGTTCTGACAAACTATTCACTTACTCATTAAGGGTGTACAGGATTTCACTCTGGCCTATGCTCAGTCTGGGTGCAGATATGTTGCCCTTAATTGGTAATATCAAGAGGTGAAAGAAACACTTTACTAACTTAGCAGAAATGCCCTCCTTAGATTAGGAAGTTATGGAAGTGTCATTCATGTGGTCAAAGGCTTGTGCTGATAATAAAGGGATGGGTATACAATTTGAAAGTACTACATCAGTATTTCATATAAGGTGGAGATTAAACCTTCAGGATGACAGACTGGATTGGTAGTCCCCAGTTTTAAAATGTGAGATAACAGTATCTCAGACCCCTGCAGACTCTTTGATTCCTGCTAATAGGGAAACCTGAGATTCACAAAGAGCAATATGGATTCTCCCCTAGTGATGAATCAGAGTGCACAATCTACAGTGGTGTGAAAAACTATTTGCCCCTTCCTGATTTCCTATTCTTTTGCATGTTTGTCACACAAAATGTTTCTGATCATCAAACACATTTAACCATTAGTCAAATATAACACAAGTAAACACAAAATGCAGTTTTTAAATGATGGTTTTATTATTTAGAGAAAAAAATCCAAACCTACATGGCCCTGTGTGAAAAGTAATTGCCCCTTGTTAAAAAATAACCTAACTGTGGTGTATCACACCTGAGTTCAATTTCCGTAGCCACCCCCAGGCCTGATTACTGCCTCACCTGTTTCAATCAAGAAATCACTTAAATAGGAGCTGCCTGACACAGAGAAGTAGACCAAAAGCACCTCAAAAGCTAGACATCATGCCAAGATCCAAAGAAATTCAGGAACAAATGAGAACAGAAGTAAATGAGATCTATCAGTCTGGTAAAGGTTATAAAGCCATTTCTAAAGCTTTGGGACTCCAGCGAACCACAGTGAGAGCCATTATCCACAAATGGCAAAACATAGAACAGTGGTGAACCTTCCCAGGAGTGGCGGCCGACCAAAATTATCCCAAGAGCGCAGAGGCGACTCATCCGAGAGGTCACAAAGACCCCAGGACAACGTCTAAAGAACTGCAGGCCTCACTTGCCTCAATTAAGGTCAGTGTTCACGACTCCACCATAAGAAAGAGACTGGGCAAAACGGCCTGCATGGCAGATTTCAAGGCGCAAACCACTGTTAAGCAAAAGAACATTAGGGCTCATCTCAATTTTGCTAAGAAACATCTCAATGATTGCCAAGACTTTTGGGAAAATACCTTGTGGACTGATGAGACAAAAGTTGAACTTTTTGGAAGGCAAATGTCCCGTTACATCTGGCGTAAAAGGAACACAACATTTCAGAAAAAAACATCATACCAACAGTAAAATATGGTGGTGGTAATGTGATGGTCTGGGGTTGTTTTGCTGCTTCAGGACCTGGAAGGCTTGGTGTGATAGAAGGAAACATGAATTCTACTGTCTACCAAAAATCCTGAAGGAGAATGTCCGCCATCTGTTCGTCAACTCAAGCTGAAGCGATCTTGGGTGCTGCAACAGGACAATGACCCAAAACACACCAGCAAATCCACCTCTGAATGGCTGAAGAAAAACAAAATGAAGACTTTGGGTGGCCTAGTCAAAGTCCTGACCTGAATCCAATTGAGATGCAATGGCATGACCTTAAAAGGCGGTTCATTCTAGAAAACCCTCAAATAAAGCTGAATTACAACAATTCTGCAAAGATGAGTGGGCCAAAATTAATCCAGAGCGCTGTAAAAGACTCATTGCAAGTTATCGCAAATGCTTGATTGCAGTTATTGCTGCTAAGGGTGGCCCAACCAGTTATTAGGTTCAGGGGCAATTACTTTTTCACACAGGGCCATGTAGGTTTGGATTTTTTTTCTCCCTAAATAATAAAAACCATAATTTAAAAACTGCATTTTGTGTTTACTTGTGTTATATTTGACTAATGGTTAAATGTGTTTGATGATCAGAAACATTTTGTGTGACAAACATGCAAAGAATAGGAAATCAGGAAGGGGCAAATAGTTTTGAACTTCTGTCATTCACCAAACGAATCAAAGCCTTTTCTGTAGGGACCTCATAAACTGTTCATAAACAGTTTCATCCCAAGAGCTATAAATGAACTCAATCAGTCCCTCAAGTCTGGCGTGACCCTGGATGGATAGATGGATAGAATAATTAAACATGTACTATGAAGATATTTCAATGTTCCTTAAAAGTTTGGAAGAATCGGCGTTCTAAGTTTACAGATGACTTGACATTTATTAAAAAGCTGATTGTGTGGCAATTGGTTATTTGGAGAAAGAAAGGAAGGACAAGAGTTGGGGGTTAGTACTTTTGAAAGAGACAGTACTGCTGCATTAAGAAGCACATAGTGATTCACACACATAGAGTGCATTGAAGAACACATAGAATATGAAGCATTTAATGTGCTACTTTAGTTACGATGGGATTTGAGAAACCATTAAATTAAATGATTTTAAGATGGAGTTTATGGCATTCTACTTTAATGACAAAATAAACTACATGATCAAAGTGAAATTTCAACCTTTTTTTCCTACTGTGTCCTGTTTTTTTTTTTTTCTCTGTATCCTAACATGCTTCCATATGACACTCAGATGATGGGCTATGACTCGCCTTTTCACGGCGACTATGATATCTGACGACTTCTTGTTTATTTTGGGCACTGTGCGACTTTCACTCTATATCACTTGATCAACTTTCTTTTGTTGTTTATACCACTGCCTAAACCAACAAATAGTATGCTTTTCCTTTCCTCTACTTGGTATTTGCTGAAATTCTTCTTTTTTCCCTGTGCTTTTGCCATTGACTTTTCAGAGAATGCTAAACTTAAGAGGTTATTAATATTGATTTGCATGTTCAAAGAGGCATAATTCTGGGAGGAGTTGGGGTGGGGCGGCAGGCGTTACATTTCATTATATTTCACACTGACCGGGATTTACTGTAAGTAGCAAAAGAACAAAGTTGGTGCACATACAGATTTATGCATTTGGATTTTTCTGTGCGTACACACATTTCTGTTTTTGTCTGTATGCCATGTTTTACTGTGAATTCTAAGTGCAGCGTTATACTTGAAGCCCCTGGTCATCTCTGTTAACTCTGGTAGCTTTTCCTTGTGCAACGCTTAACAGCAATGGTCTGAAAAGCCAGAAAAAACAAACAAGAATAGAATCACCAAATTTGAAATCCATAACGAAAAATCTAAGTCAAAGGTTCAAACCAACAGCCCTGATATTAACTTGCTTTTTTGTTTTTTTTTGCTAAATTTTGGAAAATTGTTGATTTTAATGAAAAGAATATTAAGGTTGGACATTAAATAATGGGTCCTGCCATCATTTATTGTCATTTTGTTAAAAAAAAACTCATAATTTGGCATAAGTAAAAAGATGCCAAAAATGCTGTAAAACAGATGATTATGCACAAATACACAGGTTCTGACATCAATATACATTTTATGACAGGAGCAGGGTCAAGAATACTCCCTAACTCCACAACAATGACTCAAAGTAGATCTATGATATGGTGAAGCAGTTGTATGTCTGCTTCAGTCTCCTACCTCTGCAATCCATCAGGAAAACTGGATAAAAAATGAGATAAAAAGAGAGGAGAAGGTGCTGAATGAATACAGCGTGAAGAGTATTCTATCAAGATTCTCCAACATGAACTGCCTAGCATTCTGAACAATTAAGCACATTCTGTTTGATGAACCCAAACACAGGGGTAGGACTATAAAGCGGCGGTTCTCAACCTGTGGGGCGCGCCCACTTTTTTGTTACTTCAGTTGAAGATGTGAAAAAAAGAAAACAAGAATCGAAAATATGAAAAATACATCTATTGAAACCAAAACAAATTAACTTAAACTAATTGAAAATATGAAAAATACATCTATTGAAACCAAAACAAATTAACTTAAACTACATTCAGCGGGTTAGAAAATGTACGGATACTAGAAAAATAAATATAGAGTTAGATAAATGTTGATAAAAGTTAAGTAGGTATAATAAAACTTGTAGCGGCAGCAAATAATATAGGAATAAATTTTATTAGGGTTTCAAAAAAACGTTAGGGGGTGTGATTAAAACTGTCATGAAAACTCGGGTTGCAAATACTTAAAGGTTGAGAAACGCTGCTATAAAGGATAATCACTATCTGACTGTCATATTTGACCCTAACAAAACAAGTATGTGACCTTTCTAAGAATCAGCCAGGGCCGGCACTACCATTAAGGTGACCTAGGCATTTGCCTATTACACAAGTAGGAGGACCCAGCCGCACAGGTTAGTTACTGAACGGTTGGTTGGCGCACTAATAAACTTGGCCTAGAAGGCAAAATAACCTTCCACTAGCACTGGACACAATACAGCTAACTGCAATAGAAAGCAAAATAAATAAATAAAAACAATCCATCGACACTACATCCCTGTCTGCAAACCGCTACCCTACACATCCCCCAACGGTAAATTCAGTATACACTGCAGGGAGTCTAGACTTTGCCTATTGTTGGGATTTCATTACACTCCTTTTCTGCCTGGCCTGTATAATATTTGGATCTGCCCCATTTTATCGTAATTGTTTTCACTGCCCATTAATGGTGTAACTCCTGGCCTGGCCTGCATTTGACAATATAAGGTACAGGTCTGGATTTAAATAATCACAAATGGGAATTTTTAGTAAATTTCCCATACCTACCTTGGAATATTTCCCATGTATACATATAAAATATCCCATTTGAGCCAAGGCATCTATTCCCTTAAAACCAATTCATCACCCAGACCTTTAGATAGACAAAGTTACTTCTTATCTCTTAGATTCTTGTTGTCTAAAGAGCTACTGAGCAAACTACTCCCTATTTTGACATGCATCTAAAATAGCTTCAATTTTAGCAATTGTCATTTAAGGTTATTTTATGCACATTATACAGTTCCAGTTCCACAAACCATGTTAGTAAGTATCTTTTGTCTGTCTGACAAGCACTGCCCTTTATAAGCTTTGTTTAAAGAATTTTTCAATGTGCTGTTTTCTTGAAATAAAAAAAAGTTCCTCCTTAGCTCTGCCACTTTGAAAGCATTTCTGTAAGTCTTTGAAGTATATATCTTCCGCTTTAAAACCCTGAAACAATTCAGATTTTACTAATTAGCCTTTTTTTGGTAATGATGGGTCAGAGATGTCTACATAATAGCCCAATCTTTTCATTTTAGATTTTATGATACTTGTGCTATTGTCTGCTTCATTTTAATTGCACTTTTCCGTAATAAGGAAACAAAATTAGAGCTTCCTTTTAAAATAGCATATAAGATTCTACATTATTAGACGTTAGCTTGTCATCATATTACATAAATGGAAAAATGTCAGGAGAAGTGGAAAGAGCCCCTTACTCAGCTTAGACAATTGAATGTTATTATAAAAAGGTACAAAAAAAAGTACTTGAAATTTCAGTAGAGCTGACAAAAAGAGACTTTTGTTCTATCCATCATTTCATCTGTTTATTCCATAAGCAGGCCTTTCTGTCATATCTACATAAAACTTTTATTGTTTTCTCATTTTTACGGTGTGACATATTAATATATTAATTGACATTTCTTGCCTTTGCTCAGCATAAAAATCTATTAAATGACAAAATGAGAAAATGGCAAAATACAGAAATTAACCATAAATTAAGAATGCAGGAAATTGTTAACTCTATTTAGTATTCATATACTGAAATACTCTGTAGAGAAACTAAATAATTCCTCTTGTGTAAAATTATGGTTTTATTTTTAGATACAATGAAAAATAAACAAAAAACACTTTCATATTATATTCAAGTTAACACTATTGAAAAGTGCCAGCAAACATACAAGAAAACTTCCAAGGCAGAGAAAATCACCCAGGCACAGTTAAGTGAAGAAAATATGACACAATCATCAAACAGTGCAGAACAGGACATCTCAGACAGTAAATATCCAGTTAATGATTGTAGTCACCAGGGGCCTTATGCATAACGCCGTGCGTGTTCAGAACACAAGCACTATAACATTTACAGAAGCACGATCGTTAAATGTGCTTATACACAGCAAAATACCAGATGCAGGAATCTGTGCATTCGCCAACTTCTGCGTTCTTCCGCTACATAAATCCAGGTCCGTGTGAAAAGTAACTCTTTATTGTCAATGTAATTGTTTTGTCACTGTTATGAGTGTTGCTGTCATATATAGACACAGATACACACACATATACACACACACACATATATATGTACTGTGGAGCTGACCCGGACACAGACAGGCAGACATGTTGATTTTTACCACCACACATTTATTTACACTATAAATATTTACAAATATAAAGTCCAGTGCACAAACCCCAACTCAGTCCTGGCCACTCAATGCCTTTCTACGGGCCACCTCCCCTCTCTCTCTCTCTCTCTCTCTCTCTCTCTCTCTCTGCCTCGTCCTTCTTCCACCTGACTCCAGCCCTGAATGAAGGGAGACGACCCCTTTCATATCCTCCCGGATGAGCTCCAGGTGATTCCCAACACTCCTTCATTGGTCACGCCCAAGCGTGGTGGAAGTGCCGCCTGTTCTCACGGCAGCTCTCCGGGCGCCCTTTTAATTCTTCCCCCCTGCACTTCCTGGTGTGGCGGAAGTGCTGAGGTAACAGGTCCCCAAGGCATTGGGGCGCCTCCTAGTGGTGACCACGGGCCCCTACAGGGTGGGGCTTCCATGCCCTCAACCCATGGCCCCCAGAGCAACCAGGAAGGCAGCCCCCACGTGATCCAGGGTGGACGCAGACCCACATCCCGTCCCTCACAGTGTCCCGGCCGGGTCGTTGCCCCTGGCATCCCTGACAATATATATACATATATATGCATATATATACATATACATATATATATACATATACACATATATACATATACATATATACATATACATATAGAGCAAAATACCCGCGCTGTGCAGCGGAGAAGTAGTGTGTTAAAGAAGTAATGAAAAAGAAAAGGAAACATTTTAATAATAACGTAACATGATTGACAATATAATTGTTTTGTCATTGTCATGAGTGTTGCTGGCATAAATATATATACAGTATATATATGTATATATATATATAGATATATATATACATACATATTTACATATATACAGACACACATTTACATACACCTATATCTATCTATCTATCTATCTATCTATCTATCTATCTATGTATATCTATATATCTATCTATATATATATATCCATCTATCTATATACATCTATAGAGGGGCACCAATGTATTGGGAGGCGTATGTGTAGGCTAGTCGAGGATTGTTTAAACTAGGGAATGGGGGGGCAGGGAGTTTAGGACAGGCCAGATTTAGATCTATACATGGAAGAACAAACAATGGTGTAGAAATAAAAATGCATAGTAATGTAAATTTTAAGCAAACACGTAAAGATAGAAGGATTAACACATTAAAAATAGCTTGCCTTAATGCTAGAAGTATCAAAAATAAGGTAAGTGAGTTGGAGTTGTATGTAGCAGAGCATAATTATGATATTATAGCAATAACGGAAACCTGGCTAAATAACAAAGATGGGGATGAGTGTAACATAGAGGGATACACATTTTTAGGAAGGATAGACAGAACAGAAAAGGAGGTGGGGTTGCTGTTTATGCCAAACAGGGTTTAAATGTAAGTCATCTTCAGTTGGATGATGAGCCCCATCTTAGTGAGGACATGTGGCTTCGCCTGGAAAATATTAGGGAAAAAGGTCTTATTTTAGGAGTGTGTTATAGATCACCCAATTCAGACAGTAATTTCAACACACATCTTTTAGTAATATCAAAAGGCAAGTTTACAGGGGATATTATAGTCATGGGGACTTTAATTATCCAAATATTAACTGGGATAACCTTACAGATGGAGGAGCACAAGAGCAGGAGTTTTAGAAGTAATCAGCGACTGTTTTTAACACAGCATGTTAAAGCACCAACAAGGGGTGAAGCCTGTCTGGATTTAGTATTCTGTAATAATCAGGATAGAATTGAGGGTGTAGAGGTGATTGAACCACTAGGGTCAAGTGACCATAATGTAATACAATTCTCAGTATTTTGTAAGAGTACAGATGCAAAGACTAAAATTGTTAAGTTGAACTTTAGTAGGGCTAATTTTGAGCAGATGCGACAAAGTCTAAGTAGGATAGACTGGGATAAGCTTTTAAATGTGGAGACAGTCGAGGAGCAGTGGAACAGGTTTAAAATGTTTTACATGTAATGCAGGACAGATACATACCTAAATTTGGAAGTAATAGGAAACTAAAAAACTCCACGATGGATTAATAAAGATTTAAAAAGAAGTTGCAAAGGAAAAACTGCTGTATAAGGCATATAAGACTAATGACTGCAAAGAGAACCGTAGCGTATGAGAACATGAGGGCAACCATTAAGAAGGATATCAGAGAGGCTAAAAGACAGTTGGAGAGGAATATAGCAGATAAGGCGAAAGAAGACCCCAAGAGATTCTTTCAGTATTTTAGTAGTAAAAGAACAGTTAAGGAGGAGGTCAAGTTCATCAGGAATAGTAAAGGGAATTAAAAGATACAGACAATGAAATAGCAGATGCCCTAAACTTACATTTTTCTGAGGTGTTTACAAGTGAGCAAGTGGATAACCTGCCAGAGGTAAACAACTACTAAGGAGGTACTGAGGGATTTGGAAATTGTAGAGGGAGAAGTGCTGCTCAGATTAAATAAGATGAAATCAAACAAATCACCAGGCCCAGATAATATTTATCCTCGTGTTCTTAAGGAGGCTAGTGAGTACATATATAAACCCTTGACACATATTTTTAGGAAGTCACTGTGCACTGGAGAGATTCCAAAGGACTGGAAAATGGCAAATATCATCCCATTATATAAAAAGGGTGACAGGGCAGATCCAAGCAACTATAGGCCAGTAAGCTTAACAAGCATCACAGGAAAATTAATGGAAGGAATTATTAAGGATAAGATTGAGCAACACATGACAAGGACAGGAGTTATTCTGAACAGTCAGCATGGGTTCAGAAGAGGGAGGTCGTGTTTTACTAACATGTTGGAATTCTATGAGGAGGCAACAAAAGGATACGATCAAAGTGGAGCTTATGATATTATTTATCTGGACTTTCAGAAAGCATTTGATAAGGTGCCACATGAGAGGTTGGGCATCAAGTTAAAAGAAGTGGGAGTTCAGGGTGATGTTTTTAGATGGGTGCAGAATTGGCTCAGACACAGGAAGCAGAGGGTGATGGTGCGAGGAACCTCATCAGAACTGGCGATGTTAAGAGTGGTGTTCCACAGGGGTCAGTGCTAGGGCCTGCTATTTTTAATATATATAAATGATTTAGATAGGAATATAAGTAACAAGCTGGTTAAGTTTGCAGATGATACCAAGATAGGTGGATTAGCAGATAATTTGGAATCCGTTATATCATTACAGAAGGACTTGGATAGCATACAGGCTTGGGCAGATTTGTGGCAGATGAAATTTAATGTCAGTAAATGTAAAGTATTACACATAGGAAGTAAAAATATTAGGTTTGAATACACAATGGGCGGTCGGAAAATCGAGAGTACACCTTATGAGAAGGATTTAGGAGTCATAGTGGACTCTAAGCTATCAACTTCCAACAGTGTTCAGAAGCCATTAAGAAGGCTAACAGAATGTTAGGTTATATAGCACGATCTGTGGAGTACAAGTCCAAGGAGGTTATGCTCAACCTTTATAATGCACTGGTGAGGCCTCATCTTGAGTACTGTGTGCAGTTTTGGTCTCCAGGCTACAAAAGGACATAGCAGCACTAGAAAAGGTCCAGAGAAGAGCGACTAGGCTGATTCCAGGTCTACAGGGGTTGAATTATGAGGAAAGATTAAAAGAGCTGAGCCTTTACAGTTTAAGCAAAAGAAGATTAAGAGGTGACATGATTGAAGTGTTTAAAATTATGAAGGGAATTAGTACAGTGGATCGAGACTTGTATTTTAAAATGAGCTCATCAAGAACACGGGGACACAGTTGGAAACTTGTTAAGGGTAAATTTCGCACAAACATTAGGAAGTTTTTCTTTACACAAAGAACGATAGACACTTGGAATAAGCTACCAAGTAGTGTGGTAGACAGTAAGACGTTAGGGACTTTCAAAACTCGACTTGATGTTTTCTTGGAGGAAACAAGTGGATAGGACTGGCGAGCTTTGTTGGGCTGAATGGCCTGTTCTCGTCTAGATTGTTCTAATGTTCTAATATCTACAGTATATCTATCTATCTATATATGTATATGTATATCTATATCTATATACTAGTATATACAGTATATATATATATATATATATATATATATATATATATATATATATATATATATATATCTATATATATATATATATATCTCCTTTGGGGTGCAAGCAGCTGTTTCTGGGGTGCCAGAATCCATTGAGGAAGAAAAATTAAAAACATTATTTGTACAAAATCTTAATTTATCTATCCATTCCTAAATAATTAAATGGGCAGGCTATTTAGTATCAGTGCAAGGCGCTGCTTGTTAAAACGGATGACTCTAATCTTACGTGCATTTTTATTTGGTCGACAGAAATATGTTTAGTAGGAATGAAAGTTAAATTTAATCATCATTGCATAAATTTTTCTTCACCATAGAAATTTAAAGACTAAATCCAACTTCCATTCCTACCAAAGATATTTCTGGCGACTAAATAGAACCTACTTATATCCAAATTCGAGCTATTGAGCTGTGCCTGCCTGCCTGAATAAGTCACCCTCGCTTCACTCTTACTTTTTTACCGTTCATTTAATCATGGCTAGTTGCGGAAAAATTATAACATGGAAGGAGGATTACACCGAGTATGGCTTTACCAAAACAATTATTGATGGCGAATAAAGTATCCATTATTCATAAACCTTCAATTGGTGATCTGTTTTCTGCATTAACCTCATATTTTTCATACTTCTTCCCAAACTAAGGGGTTGCGAAGGTAAAATGAATGGGAAGCGCTGATATATATATATTGAATATATTGAAATAGTTTTACTATCAAATAATGCAAACAGTGCTGCACGTGTTTAGCCTAATTCTGGGCTCATCAGGCAGTACACACTCACTGCACCCACTCTCGGAATCGAACCTCAGACGTCAGCGCTAAAGGCGAAGCCTCTCATGTTGCGCTAAGGTGTGTGGTTCGTTTATTTGACAGTATGTAGATCGGGTGTGTATATATTTATATATATATATATATATATATATATATATATATATATATATATATATATATATACATACAGTATATTACTTTTGAGAATGCAACGTATAGTTTTGTCCAGGAGGAAAGCAATGTTGCCTCAAATCAATGGCAACCTTTTGTAGGGTGTGGCCCTGAGACTTATTAATTGTCATCGCGAAGCAGAGCCTTACTGGAAATTTGAGGCATTTCAATTGAAATAGCAGATCAGAGGGTATAACGGTGATGCCAGGAATACATTCAGAGTGTGGCTCTGCTGTTTTTTTGTGTAGCTGCCTTCACACAGCCTCTCCGCTGCTTTATAAATGAACGCCATATAAAGCCATCACCTTGTCAATTGTGTAATGCGTTTTTTGAACAGGTTTGATGCATGGAAGTGATCACTCGTAAATGCGTTCAGTAAGTTCACGTGAGCTGCTCTCTTGTATGATGTTGCAATCTCCACGGTTTAATTTAATGTTAGCTAAGACCCGGTACTTAAAAGTTTCTGGTTGTAATATGACGAAGCAGCGTGAGCTCACTTTTGAGAATGCAAGTATAGTTGTCCAGGAGAAAAGCAATTTTACTTGAAATCAATGGCATCATTTTGTTGGGTCTGTCCCTGAGACTTATTACTTGTCATTGCGCAGCAGCAGAGCCTTACTGGAAATTGGAGGCATCTGAATTGAAATGGGAGATCAGAGGGTATAAAGGGGATGAGGAATACATTGAGTGTGGAGAAACTCTAGAGACAGGGTGTGTATTAACTTGTGGATTTTTCTGTGAGTATTTGGTGGCAGCGTGTGAAGTTGCTTGAAGAGCGGCGTTAGCGGAGCTCAGCTCAGAGCGAAATGAGGTGAATGGGAGGGAGATGATGACGTCACTCCCCACCCGCCTTAACTGTCAATCCCCACAAACAGAGTCTCGAATTTGCATAAGCACAGCCCTTCACCTGCAATTTTAACTTAGTTACAAAGTGATCAAAACTCTCGTTTATATCCTGCGTCCTCTCATTAAACTTGTATCCCGCATTACCCGTGGGCATGACAAGCGCCAGCGGCAGCCTGTCTATGAACTTAATTTAAACTTTAGGTTTACACCATGCTTTGTTTCAGTAGCAGCACTCATGAATATGGTTGTATATGTCAGTCGCTTGCTTCTTATTGTTTCGCTGCCTTCTCAATTATATAATGCATGTTTTCTTCAGTGCTTTTGGAGCTCTTCCTGGTTTTCTACATTACTGCGTTGATAGTCAGTTCACGTGATTACGTGAGAGGCGTGATGATGTCACACGAAACTCCGCCCCCACGGCCATCAGCTCAACTCCATTACAGTATATGGAGAAAAATAGCTTCCAGTTATGACCATTACGCGTAGAATTTCGAAATGAAACCTGCCCAACTTTTGTAAGTAAGCTGTAAGGAATGAGCCTGCCAAATTTCAGCCTTCTACCTAGTTGGAAGTTGGAGAATTAGTGATGAGTCAGTGAGTCAGTCAGTCAGTGAGGGCTTTGCCTTTTATTAGTATAGATATATATTGGCTTGGCTCCCCTGTGCAGGGGCCTCATGTATAACGATAAATGCGTACGCACAGAAAAGTTGCGTAAGAACTTTTCCACATTCAAATCGCGATGTATAAAACCTACACTTGGAGTAAAGCTACGCACTTTTCCATGGTACCTCATACCTTGTCGTGCGCAAGTTCTCCGCTCGGTTTTGCAAACTAGCGGCACCCAGCGTCAAAGCAGTGCTACTGTTCCTGTGTGATTACACCTCATTTTCCTGATGCGGCTTTATAAATACACTGAAACTAACCACATATTGTTTATTAGTGTAATGCATCTGATTGTAATTAACTTGTAACAATATAATGGTCAGGAATAGCCATAGTATAGCAAATACCATAACTGCTTTAGCGTTTTACTCTAACTGCACCTTCTTCTTCTTTCCGCTGCTCCGTTAGGAGTTGCCACAGTGGATCATCTTTTTCCATATTACTCTCACTGCACCACTTGGAGTATTTATATCGCTATATCTGAGTTTGAATCACAGCAGCAGCTGATCGGAAAGAGAATTATTGGTATACGGCATTAAGTACACGCTGTCGGCCACGGCAAAACGTTACAAAGCCTTTCCTGTACAGACCTCGCGGTTCAGAAACAGTTTCATTCCAAGAACCATAAACGCACTCAATCAAGCGCTCCTTGTAGAACTGTTTGTACTTATAAGTACAATTACCTCACTGTAAACTTGCATTACAGTTATAATATTACACAACCTGAGCCACTTTATAAAGAGCGTATTTACATATGATGACGATATCATTTTTAAGATGAAATGCAGCAAAATATGTTTATTATATTTTACAGATTAAACTTTAACTTCATTTAAATAATCTAAATTCTTCACTTCTACTGGCATGAAGGATAGAATAATTAAACATTTACTATGAAGATATTTCAATGTTCCTTTAACGTTTTGAAGAATTGGCGCTCTAAGATTACAGATGGCTTAACGTCTGTTACAGAGCTGATTGTGTGGCGATCCACCATGCATAAGATAACATATTGACATTGGACTTTTCTATGGACATAGAGCCACCCTGAGTACTGCTGCAATAAATAATTTCATGAAGGTGCACACAATCACTGCGCCGTGAAACTCACGTTTAATAGCGTGCTGTAACTCCTATCATCATAAAAATGATATCACGTATACATCTCAGTATTTTAGTTATTCAGAGAGCTGTAATATCACGAATGTAATGAATTCTGTGTCCAGTTGGAGGAAGAGAGCCGGTTTAAGAAGAAAGTAGTGATTCACACACATAGAGCACATAGAAGATCAAATAAAAAACAAAGCATTTAACGTGCTACTTTAATTACGATGTGATTTGAGAAACTGGTTAATTAAACGATTTTACAATGAAGTTTATGATGTTTTACTTTAATAACAAAATAAACTACGTGATTAAAGTGGAAATGTCGAGATTGAAGTTGACATTTGTGCTTTTTCCCCACTGTGTGCCTTTTGTTCTCTGTACCCTAATAAGCTTTCATATGACACTCAGACAGTGGGCTACAACTCGCCTTTTCACGGCGACTTTGATATGTGACTTCTTTTTTATTTCCGGCACTGTGCGATTTTGTGAACGTGAGCTTTCAAGTTTCTCCAACACGCTATGTCACTCGATCAACTTCCTTTTGTTGATTATACCACGGTTTATTTGAACAAATAGTATGTTTTTCCTTTGCCTCCACTTGGTATTCGCTGAAATTCTTATATTTTCCCCGTGCTTTTCCCATTGTCTTTTCACAGAAGGCTGAGCTTAAGGGCGATTTATATTGATTTACATATTCAAAGCAATTCTGGGAGGAGTTGGGCGTTACATAAAGCGCGTGCACGAGTGTTACTTTTCACGCTGATCGGGATTTATGTAGCGGAAAAACGTGGAAGTTGGAGTACAGACAGATTCCTGCATCTGGATTTTTCTGTGCGTAAGCACATTTCAGCTTTATGTAACTTACGCCATGTTATAGTGCGAGTTCTACGCACTGCGTTATACATGAGGCCCCAGGTGCACAGTTTGCGCATGCCTAAGGCCGCCCCTGCAGTACCGTCTCTTTCAAATGTACTAACCTCCAATTCCTTTCCTTCCTTTTCTTTCTCCAAGTAACCGATCACCACACAATCAGCTCTGCAATGGATGTTAATCCATCTGTAAGCTTATAACGCTGATTCTTCAAAACTTTTAAGGAACATTGAAATATCTTCTTAGTACATGTTTAATTATTCTACCCTATGTGTAATTATTCTATCCTTCACACCAGTCCCAGTGAAGCATACAGTGCGAGCGGAGCGGAGCTCCAGATCCTTGCTAGCGTGGCAACACCGTGTCCTTTAATTATTAACAATATAGATTATTTAAATGAAGTTAAAGTTTTATCTGTATAATACAATAAACATATTTTGCTGCATTTCATCTTAAAAATGATATCATCATTATATGTAAATACACGCTTTATAAAGTGGCTCAGGTTGTGCAATATTATAACTGTAGTGCAAGTTTACAGTGAGGTGATTGTACTTATAACTACAGACAGTTCTACAAGGAGCACTTGATGGACTGATTGAGTGCATTTAGAGCTCTTGGGATGAAACTCTTTCTGAACCGTGAGGTCCGTACAGGAAAGGTTTGAAGCGTTTGCTGTGTGAGAAACAGTTCAAATAGGAAGCATGGCTGAGGCAGCATGTGCTTGATGCTGTACACCGATAATTCTCTTTCTGATCAGCTTCTCCGAGTGGTGCAGTGAGAGTATTATGGAAAAAGATGATCCGCTCTGGCAACCCCTAATGGGAGCAGCTGAAAGAAGAAAAAGAAGGTGCAGTGAGAGTCACAACGCTAAATCAGCTATGGTATTTGGAATAGTTTGACCATTCCGTGGACCATTATATTGTTACTGGTTAATTACAATCAGATGCATTAAACTAATAAACATTATGTGGTTAATTTCAGTGTATTTATAAAGCTGCATCAGGAAAAGAAAGGATAACCACACAGGAACAGTAGTACTGCTTTGACGCTGGGTGCCGCCAGTCTGCAAAACCGAGTGGAGAACTTGTGTATGACAGGGTATGAGGTGCCATGGAAATGTGCGTGGCTTTACGTCAAGTTTAGGTTTTAAACATCGCGATTTGAACGTGGAAACGTTGTTACACAAAACTTCTTTGTGTATGCACTGTTTATACATGAGGCCCCAGGAAGCCCTCTAAAAGCCATATGGCAGCTCTGAAAGAATCAGCTGTTAAGCTGAGAACAAACGTACACAAAATTATGAAGAGCTTAATGAATTTTTGCTTTCTTGAAGAAACTGTAAAACTAAAATTAAGTTCTTAGGGTCTGATGAGACCAATGCTACACTTTACCACATGATCATCAAGCATGATGGAAACAGATTGTGAATACAGAAGGTCCAATTGTTTCTAAGTTGATTGTTGTGTTATAAATTGTGCCACTAAACCACTTTTTAAAAAAAAAAAAATATTGTTACATTAGGACTTTTTTTACATTTTAATTAATTTTCTGTTTTATCTTGTGATTGTTTGATTATCTTGATTATCTGTACCACAAATTTAGAACTGATTTAAGAATGAAACTGTCAAAATGAAATTATTTTTCATCACTTTTAGTTTCCTCAATTACTTCTGGTGTAAATAAAAACGTTTGAAATTGCATTTTAAGTACCTTCAATGTTTTAGTAGTCAAATAGCACAGACCTTTTAATTGTGTATTAGATGTACTCTCATGTGTCCCTATACTTTATTTGCCTAAAGAAAACATAGAAATTGATTTTTATATGTCATCCTTTGATGTTTATTAGGTCATCCAGTTTTTTTTTTATTTCATTCGCCTGAAAGATGTTTCATTGCAACCCTGTTCTAATTACAGATCCCTAAATAAAATCATTATTAACAGAAACCTCTGTCTCTTTGTCATCTACCTTTTTACTAGTCAAAGCTTAGACAGGTATTAGATTAGATTTAGGAATTGCTCTTAACCTAAGTTGAATAAGAGTAGCAGCTCTAATAAGTATTACATACTGCAACTGATATTATGACTATGTTGTAATACAGTATGTTATGAACATCCTAACACAATCTATTAGTAAATTAAAAATGAGTTGTACATGTACATTATGCTTTGTTGTGTCTAATAAGCTGCAATTCATTTACTAAATTTGAGAAATGTACAATAAATTTACTATCCTTTCAATATTTTCTTAAGACATTAAATTTCAAAAATGTTGTTGTAATGGATAGCATGTAGGGACTGGCATCCCGGCCAGGGCTGAACAGGGATCCTTACTTGGCCATACGGCCACTACGACGGAAGGACCGGTTAAGATGAGCATTGCTGACTCTTCTCTCCCCCAATATATTATTATGGCAGCCTTCCTGGATTAGGATTCCCACATGGAGCTCTGCAGGGCATGCTGGAACCTGTAGTCCCGTGGGGCAGACCTGTTGGGTTTCGTTGGGGCTGCCAGAGGGTGCTGAAGGGATTCACTTTACTTTTTAGGACTCCTGATTGACCCAGAAGTACTTCCATCAGGTTTATGTGCTAGCACTAGAAGTACTCTCAAGTCCAAGAGACTGCTTGACCACATCAAGGCAAGTTGGGTGTGGAGGACAAACAAAGCTTGCCTGGAAGGTGCAGAGCTGAAGATAAGAGAAAGAGAGGAATTACATTGCACTTTTTGAGTTTTTTCAGAAAAGTTTTTTGTAATATATTTGTATTATTATTAATAAACCTTTTATTTATATTGGGGCTTGGATCTGTGAGGTTGTGCCTGAGGCCTGGAGTGATGCAACGCCTCCTACTGGTCACACTGTTTAGTTAATTTTTCTTCCTAAAAAGACTTCAGGGACATTTAAGGGAACTTCTGAATTTCAGGATGTATATTAAAGCCTGACATTTTACTTTACATCATCTTCTAAATGAAGAATTTTAGAGCTCTCACTACCAGATGATATGTAAGTTGTCACATCTGATATAGGAGTTGGACCAGAAACAAGTTCTGTTTCATATTTCATAAAAAAAAAATGTAAGGCACACAATGTACTGTTCATTTGGATTATTTGATATGGAAATGAGAAGACAAATATACTCCTATAGTCTCTTTCACTAGACTAAATAGAAATGTTTACAAGATGGTTGGTCTGATTAAACAGAGTAGGCAGATCAGGATAACCTAAGTCAGGATCAAGAGAAATGACCGAGTCAAATGTAAGCAAAGGTCAAAACCGGAAATCAAAGAGAGATATCAAAACCAATAAGGCAGCATGTGGTAAAATACTCCTATAGTCTCTTTCACTAGACTAAATAGAAATGTTTACAAGATGGTTGGTCTGATTAAACAGAGTAGGCAGATCAGGATAACCTAAGTCAGGATCAAGAGAAATGACCGAGTCAAATGTAAGCAAAGGTCAAAACCGGAAATCAAAAGAGAGATATCAAAACCAAATCGTAAACCAAAAAATCAGAGTCAAAATGCAGAGCTTTGTTTCAATAACCAGAAATCAGATTATCAAGGAAAATAAGTTGCTAGGTTTGGTCCAGCCTTTGTTCACATGGAAACAAGCAATGCAAAAGCCTCCAAGTAACAGCTCCCATTGTCAATCTAAACTGGTGTTGGAAAATACAGAAAAATATAATAGACTTTAAAGCTGAAGCGCTAAGCTCTAATATTCTGAATACCATATATACTCACGTATAAGTTGGGTCTTGAAACCCAAATAATCGATTGAAAAATCAGACCTCGACTTAGAAGCCCATTCAAAAATGTTTTATTTACATCTTCTTGCCTCCTACAATCTCGCATCAGTTTCTCAGACACATCGAGTTTTGCTGCAGCAGCGCAGTTACCAATTTCTTTTGCTGCTTCAACAACATTTAATTTAAAACCAACTTCATATTTTCCTCTGATCGAATGCTTCATCATAGATAAGGGATACTCTTACAATAAAGGTGTATGAGGGTGTGAGATACAAAAACACAAATCAGTGCAAACGTTGCTTCGTAATAGTTCGGGTATTACCATGTGGTCACATAGGTACAATAGAGAGAGAGAGGGGTTAGGAGCATGCGCTGATACAGCACATTGCCGTATCCACATATAAAAGAAAGTCCGTGTGCTCTGTGGTTACTCTCTCAGGTGGCCGTTAGCATATCATAATCCCTTGAACCAATTGCATGAGTTTTCCGCATTCGACGTATACGAGCAACATTATAAAATACCAGAAATTATACTGTAAAAGCAAGTCCCGACTTATCCACGGGAGAACTTATCCAGAGTATATACAGTATTGTTCTGTGATCCAAAACGTGTTTTTTACAAGAGCAGATTAGCTTACCCGTGAAGTTCTTCCAAATGCTTCCTCTTGTTTAATTGTGTGCTTTATTATAATGACTTTGCACAGCACTGCCAATCATTTATTGTCTCAGGGAAAGCGGTAGTTTATGCTGTGCAAGAGAGTAGCACAGTCAGGAAGAGAGGAGCAAACTAGTTAGTTATCTATAATAATAAAAGGCAAAGCCCTCACTCACTCACTCACTCACTCACTCACTCACTCACTCACTCACTCACTCACTCACTCACTCCTCATCACTAATTCTCCAACTTCCCGTGTGGGTAGAAGGCTGAAATTTGGCAGGCTTATTCCTTACAGCTTACTTACAAAAAGTTAAGCAGGTTTCATTTCGAAATTCTACGTAACGGTCATACTTGATTCGATAGCGATCGACAAAGTCCATACATGTTGAATTTTCTTATTTATAGCCCCATCTTCCACGAAATTTGGTAGGCGGCTTCCCTCGCTAACCGAAACTGATGTATGCACTTATTTGATGGTATGGCGCCACTGTCGGCCGCCATATTGACCTTTCCAATGACACTAATTCTCAACATCCCGTGAAGGTAGAAGGCTGACCCCATCTTCACGAAATTTGGTGGCGGTTTCCCTCGCTAACGAAACTGATGCGATACTTATTTTGGTGGTATGATGCCACTGTCAGCCACCATATTGAACTTTCAACGTCACTAATTCTCCAACTCCCGTGTAGGTAGAAGGCTGAAATTTGGCAGGCTCATTCCTTACAGCTTACTTACAAAAGTTAAGCAGGTTTCATTTTGAAATTCTACGTGTAGCGGTCATAACAGTTGACAAGCGTTCACCATGTTGAACTTTCTTATTTATGGCCCCATCTTCACGAAATTTGGTAGGTGGTTTCCCTGCCTAACAAAACCGATGTAGTACTTATTTAAGTGGTATGACGCCACTGTCGGCCGCCATATTGAACTTTCCAATGTCACTAATTCTCCAACTTCCCGTGTAGGTAGAAGGCTGAAATTTGGCAGGCTCATTCCTTACAGCTTACTTACAAAAGTTAAGCAGGTTTCATTTTGAAATTCAACACGTAGCGGTCATAGCGATTCGACAAGCGTCCACCATGGTGAACTTTCTTATTTATGGCCCCATCTTCACGAAATTTGGTGGCGGCTTCCCTGCGCTAACGAAACCAATGTACGTACTTATTTGGTGGTATGATGCCACTGTCGGGCACCATATTGAACTTTTCAATGGCCTTTGTTACTTATCTTCAAGAAATTTGAGTACGCAGGTTCCCAAGCGCTAACTAAATCCTACTTAGGTACATATATCGTCCATAGCCTGCAGCTCAGTCACCGTGTGAGGCGGGTCCCCATCTTCACGCCTCCCCGTTGTTGGCTACCTGCCTCTATAAGGCAGTCCGTCGCTCCGGTCTCTACATTCCCTTCCTTGCTTCGCCCGGGATTCCGTCTCCCTGTTGGTAACTGGAGCGTTTTATTTAATCCACGGCTTCTCTGCTGTTTTATTGTTCGTTTATTACGATTATAGTTATTGTGTAGGTATTTTAGACTTACTTTACATTGTTCAGGTACCCATTTCCTTTATCATTCCAACCGTAATCCCATTAACATGTCTATCGAGGTGATCACCATCGATCAAAGAACTGTCACTTACCGAGTGGTTTCCATGCCCGGAGATGGCACCTGCCTTTTCCATTCTCTTTGTTACATATTGCCATATCAGGCTCACTCTTGATATCCGGAGGAACATTGTGTCTTATGTATTGAATGACTGGGACAGGTTCAAGGTGTGGACTGATGACGGTACAGGAGATAATTATACTACACAGGAGCACTAGAAGAGTGAAATGCTTAAGCCCTTCACCTATGGTTCTGCATGTGAGTTGATGGCTGCAGCTGAATTGTTAGGTTGTAAACTTTCAAGTGTACGAAATGGCCAAATATTTTACACCTATGGACAACTGCCAATGCCTCTTAAACATCTTAGATTCACAGGTGACAATTTGAGTAGTGGACACTTTGATGTTTATGAATGTTTAAACTCTCAAAAGCTGGATGTGAAGTTATCGATGAAACCAGTTGTATGTTTACAATGCTTGACAGATGCCAAATGTCACTTCAACACAACAAGTCCTACAAATATTAACGTAATTGAAACAAACCATGAACCTCAAACCGATTATGACAGCAGCAATCCAAGCTGTGAGATTTGAAACAAGATTACTGTTCACATGGCCAACTGTACGTTGCATGCTCAAGAGTAAGCTCAGCGCACAGCTTGGTCATATTACAACCGGAGGGCCGTACTGACAATGTGGTATACAAAGAGATCCTTAACAAATAATTATTGGTATATTTTACCTCAGTTTAAAAAGGTTTAATTTTCTTCTTAATAAAAATTTTAAGGCAGTACTTTGCCGCTGCAAAGTGCGGGTATTTTGCTAGTTACAAATAAAAGGCTTGTCCAAACATGATAAAAGTTGACACTAAAAGAAGAGTATTACGGGATGATCTTATTGGCACTTGTGAAGAGTGGCAATGTTAGATCCACTATGAAACAAGATGGAGACACTGTAAAAAACAACTAAAGTCAGATACAGTAGAAAGGAATTCTGTGAGGATCTAGGTGTGACAGAACTTGAAGGTTATAAAGACTTTGACGAAAAGGGACATATTCAGTGATCTCAAGATGGGGCTCCTGCCATGACAGGAGGTGAAAGAGGAACTATGGGATTGAAAAAGGTTCCTCTTACCAATAAATGATCCACCTGTGTGCCAGTGTGACAGAAAGCTATGCTAAAGTCATTGACATAATGTTGACTTTTATCTATTTTCTCCTTGCATCAGCATTGTTTACTAATGCAAGTAATTTAGCCAACAAAGATAGGTAGGCAAAGGGAAGGTTTTGTAGGATGTTTGGAAGATTTGAGACAAAGTAAAAGTTTTCTTATCTCAACCAAGGGATCAATAGCTAACTCAATTTACAAGATGAATGGAAATTTGATATTGCTGCTTTTTGGTAGACATTAACACACACCATAATAAAACTGATTTAAGACTTTAAGGAAAATATAATTCAGCATATAATCTGACAACAGCTGTTCACTTAAGGTATAGTAAAATGAGACTCCACACAACAACAACACAGCAAATTCAGGAAGAAAGACAGAGAAATGTTTCTCTTCATACTGATTTTGTGCAGAAATTGATTGTAAACTTCCAGGATTATTTTGACAGCTTCTACCCATGCGTCTGGCTGGATCTTAAAATAAAGGAGTTACTCTTCAACAAAAAACAAACATCCTCCATCATAGTTAACAGCCAGAATGTGAACTATTGGCCAAAACTTTACCTAATATTTAACAAAAATAAAAATGATACACATAAATTGCTGCAGGACTACAAGAGACAGCACTGGGTGATGTATTTGGTAATGTTAAAAAGATATCTCTCTATTATAAAAAAAAATCTTGGAAGGCTTGGAAGGAGACAAGACGTGATTTTCTCGGAGACACTTTAACGTCTCGCGAGACAAGGCAGTGAGACAAAAGGACAGCTGCTGTACAGTCTTTTAAATGTTTGAAGCAACGCGAGCAGCAGAGACGCAAAAGTGGCTAAGGTGTAATGCGCCCCAGGGCGTAGGGGGTGGGCGAGCGAGCGAAGCTAGCAGTGGGCTAAGCCACCTAGTTTAATATAATTCAAAGTAGATTAAAATTGCTATGAATCCCAACTCTCTATTGGAATTAAAGACAATAAGCAACATTGCTTCACCATATTATGGACTTAAATAAATGTTTACTGACAAAAAACAATAAAACTTACAAATTACTTTTAATCACTCAAGCATGGTGTACTCCATCTTTGTTTTTCCTCTACCATATACAGCAATTAGCAAAAGTAACATAGCATGCATTTCATTCTGTTTTCTCCCAGCTTAGATACATCAATTAGTGTGTTTTTTGTTTGTTTTTTTTTTTTGTTTAATTTCATCAGGATTTTTCTTATTGTGCTTGCACATACAATACCATAGAAATTGTGTAATGTTTAGTGTTAATTGGTATTGTGACACTTGTGGCCACATGAAAGTGGCCAATGGTGCTGGCTCTTTCAAACATCCATCCATCCATCCATCCATCCTCTTCCGCTTATCCGAGGTCGGGTCGGGGGTAGCAGCAAGCAGAGAGGCCCAGACTTCCCTCTCCCGGCCACTTCTTCCAGCTCTTCGGGAGAATCCCAAAGGCGTTCCCAGGCCAGCCGGAGACATAGTCCCTCCAGCGTGTCCTGGGTCTTCCCGGGGCCTCCTCCCGGTTGGGCGTGCCGGAACACCTCACCAGGGAGGCGTCCAGGAGGCATCCTGATCAGATGCCGAGCCACCTCATCTGACTCCTCTCGATGCGGAGGAGCAGCGGCTCTACTCTGAGCCCCTCCCGGATGACTGAGCTTCTCACCCTATCTTTAAGGGAAAGCCCAGACACCCTGCGGAGGAAACTCATTTCAGCGCTTGTATTAGCGATCTCGTTCTTTGGTCACTACCCATAGCTCATGACCATAGGTGAGGGTAGGAGTAGATCGACTGGTAAATTGAGAGCTTTGCCTTACGGCTCAGCTCCTTTTCACCACGACAGACCGATGCAGAGCCGCATCACTGCGGATGCCGCACCGATCCGCCTGTCATCTCACACTCCATTCTTCCCTCACTCGTGAACAAGACCCGAGATACTTGAACTCCTCCACTTGGGGCAGGATCTCTCCCCAACCCTGAGAGGGCACTCCACCCTTTTCGGCTGAGGACCATGCTCTGGATTTGGAGGTGCTGATTCTCATCCCAGCCGCTTCACACTCAGCTGCGAACCGATCCAGAGAGCTGAAGATCACGGCCTGATGAAGCAAACAGGACAACATCATCTGCAAAAGCAGTGACCCAATCCTGAGTCCACCAAACGGACCCCTTCAACACCCTGGCTGCCCTAGAAATTCTGTCCATAAAGTTATGAACAGAATGGTGACAAAGGGCAGCCCTGGCGAGTCCAACTCTCACTGGAAACGGGCTCGACTTACTGCGGCAATGCGGACCAAGCTCTGACACGGTTGTACAGGGACCGAACAGCTCTTATCAGGGGTCCGGTACCCCATACTCCCGAGCACCCCACAGGATTCCCGAGGGACACGGTCGAATGCCTTTTCCAAGTCCACAAAACACATGTAGACTGGTGGGCAAACTCCCATGCACCCTCAGGACTCTGCTAAGGGTGAAGAGCTGGTCCACTGTTCCGACCAGGACGAAAACCACACTGTTCCTCCTGAATCCGAGGTTGACTATCCGGCGGACCCTCCTCTCCAGAACCCCGAATAGACTTTTCCAGGGAGGCTGAGGTGTGATCCCTCTATAGTTGGAACACACCCTCCGGTCCCCTTTTAAAGAGGGGACCACCACCCGTCTGCCAATCCAGAGGCACTGTCCCGATGTCCATGCGATGTTGCAGAGGCGTGTCAACCAAGACAGTCCTACAACATCCAGAGCCTTAAGGAACTCGGTATCTCATCCACCCGGGGCCCTGCCACCAAGGAGTTTTTGACCACCTCGGTGACTTCAGTCCCAGAGATGGGAGAGCCCACCTCAGAGTCCCCAGGCTCTGCTTCCTCGTGGAAGGCATGTTAGTGGGATTGAGGAGGTCTTGAAGTACTCCCCCACCGACCCAGCGTCAGTGAGGTCAGCAGCGCACCATCCCACCATATACGGTGTTGACACTGCACTGCTTCCCCTCCTGAGGCGCGGACGGTGGACCAGAATCTCCTCGAAGCCGTCCAAAGTGTTCTCCATGGCCTCTCAAACTCCTCCCATGCCCGAGTTTTGCCTCAGCAACAACGAAGCCGTTCGCTTGGCCTGCGGTACCTATCAGCTGCCTCCAGAGACCCACAGGACAAAAAGTCCTATAGGACTCCTTCTTCAGCTTGCGGCATCCCTCACGCCGGTGTCCACCAGCGGGTTGGGGATTGCCGCCCGACAGGCACCGACCACCTTGCGGCCACAGCTCCGGTCAGCCGCCTCAACAATAGAGGCACGGAACATGGCCCATTGGACTCAATGTCCCCACCTCCCTCGGGGCGTGGTTGAAGTTCTGCGGAGGTGGGAGTTGAAGCTACTTCTGACAGGGGACTCTGCCAGCCGTTCCCAGCAGACCCTCACAACACGTTTGGGCCTACCAGGTCTGACCGGCATCTTCCCCACCATGAAGCCAACTCACCACCAGGTGGTGATCAGTTGACAGCTCCGCCCCTCTCTTCACCCGAGTGTCCAAGACATATGGCGCAAGTCCGGCGACACACCACAAAGTCGATCATCGAACTGAGGCCTAGGGTGTCCTGGTGCCAAGTGCACATATGAACACCCTTATGCTTGAACATGGTGTTCGTTATGGACAATCCGTGGCGAGCACAGAAGTCCAATAACAAAACACCGCTTGGGTTCAGATCGGGGGGCCATTCCTCCCAATCACGCCCTTCCAGGTCTCACTGTCATTGCCCGTGAGCATTGAAGTCTCCCAGCAAAACGAGGGAATCCCAGAAGGTATGCCCTCTAGCACCCCTCAGAGACTCCAAAAGGGTGGATACTCCAAACTGCTGTTGGCATACGCACAAACAACAGTCAGGACCCTTCCCCACCCGAAGGCGGAGGAGGCCACCCTCGTCCACGGGGTAAACCCCAATGCACAGGCTCCGAGTGGGGGGCAATAAGTATGCCCACACCTGCTCGGCGCCTCTCACCGGGGGCAACTCCAGAGTGGTAGAGAGTCCAGCCCCTCTCAAGGAGATTGGTTCCAGAGTCCAAGCTGTGCGTCGAGGTGAGTCCGACTATATCTAGCCGGAACCTCTCGACCTCGCGCACTAGCTCAGGCTCCTTCCCCTTCAGAGAGGTGACATTCCACGTCCCAAGAGCCAGTTTCTGTAGCGAGGATCAGACCGCCAAGGTCCCGCCTCGCCACCACCCAACTCACACTGCACCCAACCTCCTTGGCCCCTCCCATAGGTGGTGAGCCCATGGGAGGAGGACCCACGTTACCTCTTGGGCTGTGCCCGGCGAGCCCATGGGTGCAGGCCCGGCCACCAGGCGCTCGCCATCGAGCCCCACCTCCAGGCCTGGCTCCAGAGGGGGGCCCCGGTGACCCGCGTCCGGGCAAGGGAAAGCATCGTCCACAGTTTTATTCTTCATTGGAGGTGTTGAACCTCTTTGTCTCATCCCTCACCTAGGACCAGTTTGCCTTGGGTGGCCCTACCAGGGCATAAAGCCCCGGACAACATAGCTCCTAGGATCATTGGGACCGCAAACCCCTCCACCACGATAAGGTGGCGGCTCAAGGAGGGCTCTTTCAAACATCTAAGGTTTTAATTTGAAATACAGTGTAATCAATACAATTCCGATTTATGATCACTTGTACAGACTATAACAAAATTCTTACTTGCATACATGACCAACACATACCACTTTGTGGTGCTATGAATCACTACATAGTTATGTAAATGTAAAATATTATAGCACATAATACAAAATGCCAAAAATAGATTAGGCCTTGGCCTGTGTGGCCATAGATCCTGCAAAATGTAAACTTTTTAAAATTGTTTAATAGTATAACATTTCAGTAAAGTTCGGGCATTTCTGATCCTGTTCACAAAAAATATGCTTTACTCAATCCTGTAATATCCCTAAAATGTGTAGTGAAGAATTATAACCTTCATGCAGTGAAACTCACTCTTGAAAATTTAGGTTGCTCAATGGCACTTGCGTTGTCTACTGCATCTCCCATTATAATGTGCAATCAATTTAATAAGTGTGCTGACCACTAATTGGCTTTAGTAATTTACAGGCTAAAAAACCCCAATCATAGAAAACATTAAAGCTTTATTGTTTGCAGTGTGCACCGGTAGCAACACAGTACAAGTATCCAAAGTGCAGGACCTTTGCTGGAAATAACCATATAATGTCATCTTTCTTTACTGGTTTTCTGACCTGTGCATTCTGCAGTGGGCATTGCACTTTGATATTAAACTATCAGGAACATTTTCATAACACACACAACATGTCACAACCAGCTAGTTCTTTATAGAATAGGCTTGTTCAAGATGAAAATTAGACTGTCATAAAGGTAGAAACTGTTATGCCACATTGAGATGCAAGCGGCAGGCACAGAGTATCAGAGAGAAATTTACTTGGAAGAACAATTCACAGAAAACACCTGTCAAAGATTATTTTTAGCTTGATTGTTTTAGCTTTAAAGGGAAAAATAAAAGTCATGGTAGAAAAACACACAGTATCAAAAGGAAAGATGGTACATTCTCTTACAGACGATGTTTTCCCTTAAGTATAAATACAATTTGTTTCTTTCTTTGTATAATGCATTTCTCTATACAATCCTCTGCAGTACATAGCCAGTCTAAGCCATGAATGAATGCTCTTGCGCTTCAGTATCCTTGTCAAGCCTAATCAACAAATGATAAAGGAACATTTAAGTAGAAGTCAAGAGAATTATTTAATTTTACATGAAGCAGTAGAAAATGGTGGACTGCTATGCAAATTACCTTTGGGCTTATTGTATTGATGTAATCTTCTCAAAATGCAAACATCTACGTTTGTCAAGCTTTGAATGTTTCATTTTATATATACACCAAAATGACAAATCATTTTAGTTGCCAGTAAAATCATGCAGTGTCTAAACAAGGAAGAGGAGGAAGAGGAGATTCCGAGCATACGCTGATTACAGTGCGTTGTCACATCCCACCACATGGCGAACCACCCGAATTGAGATCCAAGTGCAGCCATGCAATGGGTGACACCTCAGCACCACACTGAACAGCGTGAGGTTTTTAACAGTGACTGGAGTGCCATTCCTGCCAAATACCTCAATATTCTTCCTGTAAATTGGAGGACCCGCTTGCAGGCTGTTTAAAGATTAACATCATACCCAGAATGAAACAATTGCCAGAATGAAGTTAAGGGCCTTGCTCAGGGGCCCAACGGAGTGGAGTCCCTTCTGGCATTTATGGGATTCGAACTGGAAACCTTCCGATTGCCAGCAAGGCTAGCGTGTATGTGTTTTTAAAGACACGTAAGCTGCATGCTATTTTGCTTTAACGTCACTTCAAGCTTTAATAAAGGTCAGAACAACTGAATCAACTATTGTTAAAGAAAGAAAGAAAGAAAGAAAGAAAGAAAGAAAGAAAGAAAGAAGTGCAATATATAAGCAGAAGAAATTTGTGCCATTGGAAAAATAAACTGAAGGTGATAAACACACAGATAAACTGAAAAGAAAAACAAATTCAGAATAGGCTCAGTTAGAACGTTAACCTCCCTCTGGAATATTATATTTTGTTAAAAAAGCAAGATATTTTCATTCTCAAAAGCTGCCTCTCTCTTGGTTTTTCTCTGTTCTATATGATGGACACATAGATACATTAAATGCAAAATACAATAAGAATTTGTTTAATCATATATGTTGAAAAAAAGATACACCAATGAAAACCCATGTTCTCCTCCTTTTCATGCTTTTAAATAAGCCATATGCAGTAGACTTGTAATTAAAGCTCATTTCCCTTAGTGCTTGAATGTCATTTTGACAAGATTCATAATGCATCTTTAGTTTTTGATTTTTTTTTTTTTGCCAAAGATTGAAAAAATAAACATGTTTTTCAATAGACCAATACCTGATCTGTATAAATTGATTCATGAGACACTGAAACAGTTTCATATTTTTATTACATAACTGTACTTTCTAAATTGCATTCAAATGAATCACTTTTAGAGTTAGTAACATCTTATGTTCAGAGGAACAAATGAGCAGCCAGGCCCAGAGAAGTGGCACAGGCAGAAGTGCTGTCATGTGTACAGAGAGTATGACCTACCTCATGGGCGTTGGTTGACATGAATGAATCCCATCACTTTCCTCCCCTTTCCCTGGAGGAGTTGCACTGGAACTCAAGAAGTTCTTGGTAAGCCAGCCTAAAATTGTATTTATTTTTAAAATCTTCTTGAATAGTAGTAATCTTCAGGCCCTTTTTCAACCATCCAGTAAATCTATTACTTTTGTTTAAAAGGTATCAAATTAATCTCTTTAGCGATTCACAGTAATTTTTTATGTAGGAGTGATGACTCACTGGTTAATGGGGTGACTGCCAGAGTTTGGAGCAACTTGAAATTTGTGCAGATTATGTTGTGGTTAGACACACTATGTGATAATGGCAGGAACATTTATAGTTTAGCCTAAAGCTGCACAGAAAAGTTTACTTGTTCCACTTTGTTGTTGACCTTGAGCTGCACACCTAACAGTGTCTGCGGTATAATTGTCTGTCTGGACATGCACTGTGATCACAGCATAGAAGTATTGCTTCACATGAACCGTATTTATTGTTTCCTAAGTATACGTTTTAATATGGCTCACTAGGTGTGTGGCCTTATTTGTAAAACTCACCACATACCTTTGGTTGAGACTCAGGAACTGAATGCATGCCAGGATGTCGCCTTATGCAACATTTTGTTTTATATGGATCCAATTTAACAGAAATAAAACTTAAGGCAGTGGAGTAAGAGTAGGCGTTTGAAAACTCTGTTAAAAAAACAGCCAGTATGAGAATATTGAAAATATGCAGATATAGCCACTGTGGCTATAGACTCATTGCAACCAGTTTCACAGATCAGTGAGTTACTCGAAGGCCAGGTTTATACTTTATGCGACGTGACGTTTGATACAGAGGGCGCTACTGCTATATAAGCGTTTTACTGTTGATACTGGTGCGCGTACTTTACGTAGATCTGGAAGATTCCACCAGGTTCCAGTGCAAATAATCATCACGGTGAGAAAACACTTAGCTTTGCTGTGTTGTGAATTGCCTGAAACATCCATTAAATTCTGAGGACTCCTTACCACAATATCTCTGAAAAGGATGTTTAGTGATAGCATCCATCAATTCGGGGATGTGCCCATTCCAGCAAGCATCGGGCGCGAGAAAGAAACAAAATCCCTGGATGGGGCATCAGCTTATTGCAAGGTGAACACAAGCATACACATACACTAGTGTCATTTTAGCGTCACCAAATCCCCAAAACTTTATGTCTTTGGAAGGAAACCGAAGCACACTGCGAAAACCCACCAGGAAAACATGCAAACTCCAGGCAGGGAATACAAAGGATGCGACTCCATGCAAGGCAGCAGCACTACCCCTCCACAACTGTGCCACTACAACAGGTGTAACTATTATCAGTATTCATTATTTAAATGAAGTTAAGGACTTATCTGTCATAATGCATTTCATCATGAAAATGATATCAAGTATAAATCTAAGTATTCTAAATGTACAGAGAGCTGGAATATTATAAATGTAATGTGTTCTGTGTGTGGTAAATGCTGTTGTCAATTCAAGAGGAAACCTCAGAAGCACATAGCGATTAACAACTGGGTCAGTTTTAAAATGACGTTTACAACGGTCTACTTTAATGATAAAGTAAACTACAAGTTTAAAGTGGACATTTCGAGATTAAAGCCAAAATTTCCACTTTAATCACAGAATAGACCTTTTCACCATGCCTTTAATTTTTTTCTCTGTGGCTCAAATACGCTGTCGTACATTCTGTTGTGAAGGTGCAAAAAAAAAAAAAAAAAAAAAAAAGATGGCACAAGATGGTATGTGAGACTTTTAAAATGTATTGTGTCATTACGTTGGGGAATATGCGACGCTTGAATATAAAAGCACCACAAATTCATTTGTATCAGCATTTTAGTTCACCACATCGAACCATTCATCAAACACCAAAGCACGCACATCGATTCCAGAGGATCCACATAGCAGTTTTCTGTCACATGTAAATAGTAACCAAAGACTCTGATATCATATTCCCCCCGTCCCAACTTTTTGCAGGTACTGCAACTTGTGCACACGTCGCTTTAATTTCTGAGGACGTGCTCAGAGGATGCGTCAAATGAACGCTGGGAACATGTGGCAGCCATGATGCGTGTGCATACGCGTTCTAAGCATGAAGTATAAACAAACCCTTATGCCCAATCACTCTAATTGTTTATCTGCCATTTTTTTCTTGCCTTATTCTGCATTTGGAAAAGTGCTCTAATATGACATTTGCGTTTAGAAGAAATTTAGGAATATGTTTTCTTTGTCATAATTTTAAACACCTAACTTTCCTTTTATCAATTTTGTATCAGTTCCTTTTATTTCTGTGGAGTGTACTCCTTAAATTGCAAATTCTGACAAATAATGAGCAGTGCAGACATATAGTACAAATGACAGAGCATGTTACAGCAGAGCCACTACTTCAATATGACATTCATTGGTGTGCTAATCAATAATAAAAGGTTTAACTAATCAGTCCTGTGGACCACCGTAACTGCAGGTGCTCATCGAACCACCTTCTGTTTTTAACTGACTTCGTCTTCAACAAGCTGTCATTTCCTAGTTTCTGCCATTTTGTGTCAATACATAAATTACGAATGGGTTTGCTAAATTTTTGGAGGAATGGAGCAAGCATTTGTGTATGTGTGACATTAATTATTGTTTTTTCTTGTTTTTAAGATTTTGCTCTTTTTATGTTATGTTTATTAAAGCTTTCTCTTATTATTAGTTCACAAGTGAATTTTATAATGAGGTAGCTGCTCCTCTTTAGTAGTCAGTGTCATTTGCACCTGTGTCTGTACTGCTCATTACAATTAAGGGAGTCAGCTCCACAGGGAAGGTGACTTTAAAAGAATGTGGTAAAGAAAGTTAACATTTAAAAATACAGGTAAAATTCTGTTACAACGAATATCTTTACAATGAAAATAAGACACGAGTCTATAGAAATCTTGTTACTATGAAGTGCATTCAACAGATACTTTCAGTACAAGCGAAGTGCACAAAAGACCTTGAAATGCCTGAATGAATCATCCACAGAGCAGTTAGTTCTGTGGTGCGCTCAGTTGTACGATCCCCAAACAGAAACACTATTTTTTCTTTCTTGATGCTATTCATAGACTTTAGCTCTGCCTTCAACACAATCATCCCTCCAAAGCTGGTTGTAAAACTGAGCAGGTTGGGTCTGAACACCATCCTCTGCAACTGGATCCTGGACTTCTTGACAGAGAGGCCCCAGTCAGTTCGGATGGGCTACAACACTTCCAGCATCACCACACTGAGCACTGGAGCACTGCAGGGCTGTGTGCTTAGTCCACTGCTGTTCACCCTGCTGACTCACGACTGCACTGCCATGCAAAACACCAACCACATCATCAAGTTTGCAGATGATACGGCGGTGCTGGGACTGATAAGCAGGGATGATAAAAGAGCATACAGAGATGAGGTGAAACGGCTGGCTGCATGGTGTAAAGAAAACAATCTATCTCTCAATGTTGACAAGACAAAGAGATAATCGTGGACTTCAGAAAATCACATCCTGCCCACATCCCACTCAGCATCAGCGGTTTAGATGTGGAGATTGTTAGGAGTACCAAGTTCCTCGGTGTGCACATAACTGAGGAACTTACGTGGACACATAACACCTCATTACTAAACAAGAAAGCCCAGCAGAGACTACACTTCCTGAGGCTGAAGCGAGCACATCTTCTCCCTTCCATTCTCGCCATGTTCTACAAAGGCACCATTGAGAGTGTTCTGACCAGCTGCATCACTGTCTGGTAGGGCAACTGCAATATATCCAACCACAAGCCTGCAAAGGATAGTGAAGACAGCAGAGAACATTATTGGGGTGCCTCTCCCTTCACTACAGGACATATTTTACAAATGCAGTGTCCATAAGGCCTGCAGCATTGTGCAGGATCCCTTACACCCCTCACATGGACTTTTCACACTTCTTCCATCCAAGAGAAGATATTGCAGCATCAAAGCCAAATCTGCCAGGCTGCAGGAGAGTTTTGCCCCAAGCTGTTAGACTCCTTAACACCAGGCTGCCCCTGGGACCTTCCACACAGCCTCAATCACCTCTGAAAACAGAACTTTTATACATGAAAACCACTGTCCTGCAAAGATGATTGTGCATGTAGAAAATAACTGAAAATCTCATACTGACCTTTAAGGATTTTGTCACTCTTTATCCTTCTGCTATGAAACATTCTGACCTGTAATTGTTTACACACGTCTTAAACAACTATCATCATACACTGATAATTTCTGTATTATCTATATCTATTATTTATTATTATATTACATATCTTACACATCAATATTGCTGCTACTTCTTTGTCATATCTTTGCACAATGTCATGTCTTGTTTGTGTTTTAATTTTAAATTTTTAATTTTTAATTTTAAAATTTTAATTCTATTTTAATTTATTATTTGCATGTCATGTTGTTACACTGTGGACCCTGAGCTTGCAATTTTGTCTATCTGTATACTTGTATATGGTTGAGATGACAATAAAGTTCACTTTGACTTTGAACTTTCCTAGTACTTTTTTTTTTGCCTTTTTGTTTCTTGCGGTTTTCAGTGATATCTTTTGCTTATTGCTTATCCACATTTGAAAAACATCCATTGGAATTTAACTCATCATCACCCTCCTATAGAAACAGCGAACCGCGAAAAAGCGATAGCAGTTCATATTACAAAAAATGCAGCTCTCAATTGCGGCAAAAGAAAAAGGCGTTGCCAGTGAATTGAATTCCATCATCGACACTGTCAACTTTCTTGAAATAAAAAAAAGAAAAATCTCGGGTTGCAAGCGTCGTAAACTGCTGCATTTGAAGGCGTCGAAAAAGCAGTTTTATGTGGTTCAGTGATGCTCGTTCAAGAAACTTTCCTATTAATGCGCCACTCATTCAAGAAAATGTGAGGTCTGTAAAATCTCTTGGGACCTACGTCAACTACACAGCAAGCGAAGAGCATCCCGAAGTGCATCTCCACATCTGTGGAAGACAGTTTATCAGTTCAGGCACACAGCTATGCTGTGTCTCTCCAACAAAACAAACAGATCTATATGGATAGTGCAAGGTACATTGTAAATGCAGATATTGTATGTAAAAGGATTACCCTGCCTGACTGCTGTGTCTGTGTATAGTAGAGTGGCAGATCACACTACAATAAATAACTGTGCGTTCCTGTTTCAAGCTGAATAAAGCTGGTTTTGCTAAAGTACTGAGACTAAGCATTGGGTGGGGAGTGGAGGGATCCCAAAAGTGTTCAGAAGTGCTGAAGTGTTACCCGTTGCACAGCTGCACTAGGGTCCCAATCCGGGTGGTTTGTTGTGTGGTGGATGTGGCAATGCGCTGTAATCAGTGCATGCTCTCAACCTAAATAAGAAATGAGCGATGATGCCAATTAGAATAAAAATCAATAAAGCCTTCAGCTATTATGGCATTCCCTATTTAGGTTTGTCAGGCTTGTCGTCAGCCTTCCTTCCCATTGGTGAGTTGTCTTCCAAGTGAGCCCCACCTTCCGGGAGAACCATTTTTTTTTATTATTCCTGGAACAGAAGGAGTGAGGTTAGTTGCCCTCACTGTGTGGCTTCTCTGGGCTGTGATGGAAAAGGAGACAAGATGGTTAGCAATCACTCCCCCTGGTGTCTTGGGGTAGTAGTGCTTACCTTTGACAAGCTGGGAAGGTGACCCTCTGATGCGCATTTGTGACATGGTTCTTCAGAGTGGTGTCATAGAGAAATGTTTAGTTATCAAGAGGCCCATCCACAAGAAGATTCCAGAAATAACCTTTATTTATTTAACAGGTTCCATAAATAGCTATGAATAGATAACAGATTTGTGAACTACCGATGGCTTCATGGTTTTAAAAGGACTCTTGCTGCATACAATAGCACAGGCTAAGTTTGGGATTTATTGATCTGCTAGTGTCCTGCTAGGTTTCCTATTATACTTATAATAAGTTTTTTTTGTTTTGTCCATATACTAGGAACATTTTCAAAGCCCAAAGAAACAATTTCATATGCAAAGACACCTTAACAAAATGAAATGTTTTTTTTAATAGCAATGATTCTACTAGGAGCCACACAACCCAGTATAGTGCCATTAAATAACTGTTATTTGTATATGTGTATAGAATATAACCTTTTCTGGAAAAAAGAAAAAAGACACAATTGAAAAGTCCAGAAGAAATAATTTGTAGGTGAGAAATAGATTTTGTAGTAAAGAATAGAAGAGCAAAATATTGAAACTGCACCAGAAAGCCATAACAGTGGGGCATTCCCAGATTGTGTACAGGAAGGTAACTATTGGCTTAAACAAAATGAAACAAACATTTAAAATTTAAATGTGTGTGTGTGTGAATGTGGGCATTTGCTTCTTGTCCAGAACTGATTCATAGCTTCTGCCTAAAAATACTAGATTAGATTACATGAATCATTACATCACAGTCTTCAAGATGATCCTATAAAAGAATCCTGAATAAATGTTTTGCTTCATGACTTTCTTTAATAAAGGATGCTTTCCATATCTAGCTAAGTCATCAGAAATAGGATAGCATTTTTGTGTTAACAGAATGCTTTATGGTGATGTATATCACATAGTTATCTGTTGTTAAAATGACACTAACTGATTGACTCTTATCTATAAATAATACTGTAATACTGTTCTTAAAGTACAAAGAAGCATCTACTGTAAATTTTGTTTTGTTTCTGACAAATGCATACTTAAGCTGTGCCTTTTTTTGTTCCTCCTCTAAATTTTGTATAAATGTGTGACTTAAAAATGATACAGAGGATTGATACTAACTTGGTCCTGGGAAAGTTTAAACAGAAGAATGTATCAGAGGATAGATCCTGAGATGCCTGGGGAAGGCTTTTGGAGATCCACAGTTAAGAGGTACGAAAGAAAGATGCAGAGAGTCCACTGTCATTAGTTGATAATGACTATTTTTATACAAGGCTACATGTCAAACAGTTGCCAGTTCTATGAAGATGATACATAGGTCAGGTCAGGCTGGGGAGCAGGCACTTGCACAGTGCGTTGCTGCACCCACCACACGATTAAGCAGGTCGGGATCCTGACTGGCAACCCTCGAGGCAGACAGGTGGTCCAGTCCCACCCTCCGGAAATGACTGACAAATTGCCGCAGCCAGGTGTTACATGGGTGTCCTCTTTGCTCGGTCCAGCCACTAACGTCCTCAACAATGAGGATACTGTGAGCTGGATGACCTTTGGAGTATCGCCCCTCATGGCCATTGTGCTGCAAACTGACGCTCCCTTACAATGCAGGTAATGTGCCTCATTCGGGACTCCATGAGCAATCACTCACTTGACACAATGTCAAATCAGCGGTACCCAAGGATTCTCTGAAGATACACAGTACTAAAGTGGTCCAGTCTTCATCTCATGTCACTGGATAGTGTCCATGTCTGGCAACCATATAGCAAGACAGGAAGCACCAGGACTCTAAAGACTTGGACCTTCATGCTATTGCAGAGATATCGGGAGCACCACACACCCCTTTCTAGTGACCCCATGACCCCTCATGCTCTCCCAATCTGTCTACTGACTTTATAGGAATAGTCGCCAGAGACATAAATGCCACTGCCAAGGTAAGTAAATCTCTCAACAAGGTTTCTCTGCTGATAGCTATGCCAAAGAGGTAATTAAAGGCCTGGACCTTGGTTTTTATCCAGGACACACGCAAGTACAGACACTCAGACTCCTCACTCAGTCTCTCGAGAGCCCCAATCAGAGCCTCCATTGACTCTGTGGTAGATACATACATTTTTCAAAACTGATGTATACAGGAAATCTAAACTAGGAATATGGTGCTTCACAGTGTCAACAATTTGGACCATTTACTAATTGTTAATATTTCTTACAGAAAGATCTTTAATGTGACACCTGCAGTGATCAAAGCCCTTAACCTGAAAATTGCTCCAGTTGCCCTGTACAATGGCTGAACCTGCACTCTGACCCCCAAAAGGCCTTGCAAACAGTTTTTGGAATTATTGATTAGATACATTAGTTGAGTTATGTTTACATTTAAGGAAAAAAATAAAGGCATACAAAAGTCTGTGAAACCTTAAGAATAAAGGATTACTAGATTCCTCCATCCATTCATTATAAAAGCTAATTCATGCACTTCTGGGTTGTAGTAGGGATTACTGCATGATACAGCTTTTTAGACAAGATGGTACTTTCAGCTACACATTCAAAATTTTAAAGACTTTACCCTGAAATAAAAAATGGACTGATGTTAACATTCATTTCTGTATCCTGGAATAAAAAAATAATACATTTGGATTTGAATTGATAGTACTGTTCATTTTCTCAGTTTCTGTGCAAACTAATTTAATCACCATCACTACTAGAAATTCATATTCTTACTCTTCTTCTTACTGTACTCTACTTCTATTCTATTCTCACTGTACTTCTTACTCTTCTTCTTACTTCTTACTCTAAGTCATTATTCTGAGAATAAACATTCAGTTTAAGTGGAAGATGACATGCCTCAGTTATCAGACATAGACAATTAACCAATTTGGAATGGTAATCATCTGGACAGAAGAACAGTAGATTATTTTCTCTTTAAATACAACTGTATCCTACCTAACACCTAATGCCACATTTTACAACTAGTACAAACTGAAGGGATATATGTGCATGTGAGATCCATCTGGTAACATAACTGAGATTGATGAAAAGCATTATGAAAATTACAGATTAGATTAGCTAAACTTTATTAATCCCAAGGGGTAGATTAGATTCATACTGCAGCAGAAACATGGAAAATCAAAGATACGTCTGTCTTCTGGCTTCAGCCAGAGGAAGCCCCAAAAATGGGAAGCTGGCTTTATAAGTTCAAAATGTCTGAAGAATGTCCCAAACTAATAACTCAAAAATACCTCATAATGGAGAGAACCATCAATCTCTGGGTTGATAAAGTGAAGTCCAACAAAGTATCTGTATAAACAAAGAACATTTATTATGAACATACAAAACATAACAAAAAATATTCAAAAGGGCAAAAAGGAGTTGCCTAAAAAGGCAAACAGGCCTCAATACACTTACTCCAAAGTATATTCTAAGAAATAGAGCAAAAATAATACAAAAAAAAAGTTATTCCAAACAAAAGCAATATTCACTATGACTCCAAAACAACTTCCATGTTCTGTTGCTGAATCTTTTTTTCTTGTTTCAATATAAAGCCAGTAGAAGGACATGGCTGCAATGATGTCTGGATGGCCCCGCCTCCTGGGGCTCCACCCACAGCTCACAGACCATGGTAGCACATTTAAAGAAAGTCACAGCACATCAATTACAAGCATAAAAGGAGATACATAAGAATATAAAAAAATAATTTAATACTCACAGTAATACATAACATGCACATAAATACATGTAATACCACAGTGACTTCATGCATATTATATCATATTAATGTCAGATTTACTGTTCTAAGGCATTGACTCTGAGTGTGGCTTATTGGGATACCCCTTATGAAACTATTTCGGAAGAACAGGAGTGTGAATATTAGTGGCGGGTAATTAGGAGTGGTCTTCTAGAACATACCCTTTAACATGAACGAATTAAGAAACTTTGGCACTCAGCCACATTGAATCAAACACCCATGAGAAGAAACAAGCAGAAAATGGTAGTGCAATGATGTTACATTGATGAAACATTACAAGTAAATAAAAGTAACAAAAAAGGTATGTTACATGTGCAATATTTGGAGAAACTTAATTTCTAAGACACAAAAATATAGATTTAGAGGAGGGTGTTTCAGTGGTAGAAATATGGAAGCAATTGTGCTTTGTCCTTGGAATGTGTATGTTATTAGATTTTAAAGTATTGGTTACATAATTTCAAATTATTTTGCTTTTTGTATTTTACTGCACATAAACATAATCTTTTTTATACAATGGCTTGCACAGCAACCACTATTACAAGGATTTTTACAATGAAAACAAGAATACAACACAACATAGTTTAATTATCATATATTAGTTTTAGATATAGACAGGACACGGAAATGCAAAGTGAATAGTCGGTAGATTAAAAAAAAATAGAGGAAAACATTTATGACAGGCTACCTGCTGCCAAAATACATTATGCTGTTCTTCAGTTCTTACTTTCGGAAATCTCCTAGAGTCGCAGGTGTTAGTTTTGTACAGATGTTGGCTGAGTCCTTCTTGCTGACGTCTGAGAAACCAAACTCTGTCTGAAGTGCTAACTGGAATTTTAGCTTAAGTGCAGAGTCACATTTAAAAAGTGACAGTTTCTACAAAAGTGGCACTGTGGAAATAAATTCTTAAAAAATGAAAAAGTTAATTTTCTGTTGTTCATTTATGTTATTCACAGAAGATACACTTAAAAAAGGAGTGTATTAATGGGTAAGAAGATTTTCTGTGTGTGTATTCTGTATAAACCTCAATCCTCTGTACAATCCTAACTTTAAACTCTAGTTTGTGGGCCATTAAACAACTGTATCAATTTGTCATCAATGTTAAGCATTAATTAATATCATGGATAGACTAAACTAGTCCTGGAGGCAAGTCAGAACTAATTACAATATATTAAATAATAAGGTATTCCATCACAGACTGCACAGCAATATTGACGATACACTTCTCAAACCTGCTTCTGGTGTCAGAAATCTTGGTGTTTTGTTTGATTCATCACTTAACTTTGAGCTAAACATTAGGTCTCTTTCCAAAATTTCATTCTATCATCTCTGTAACATTGCCTGCCTCCGTCCGTTTCTGACCTTTAATGAAGCTCAAACTCTGGTTCATTGTTTCATAATGTCTCATATTGATTACTGCAATTCCCTCTTCATCTGCCTCCCTGAAAAATCTATACAAAAGCTACAGTATATTCAGAACTCTGCAGCCAGAGTCCTCACCCACACAAAGCGTTTTGCTCACATCTCACTGTTCTCTCCCAGCTTCACTGGTTACCAGTTCCATTAAGAATTATATTCAAGATTCTGCTTCTCACCTTCTAAGTCCTACATACCTTGCCCCTCTCTACCTCACTCAGCTCCAAGCTCTTTGCACTTCTTGTCGCTCTCACAGGTCCTCGAGCAGTCATCTCCTTACTGTCCCACGCACAAGACTCTCCACCCTGGAAGGCAGGTCCTTCAGTGCTATAGCCCCTCAACTCTGGAACTTTCTTCCTCAGTTTCTCCAAGATTGCCCCTCTTTCTGCAAGTAAAATCCACACAAGCACAGGGGAAGAGCAAAAACTTTGTTATCTCAGCCAGTCTGTTTATTTAGCACCCCATCTGTATCATTATTGCTGGCACCCACCAAAGTCAGTAGGGAACCTTGGGTTGATGATAAATGAACAGCTATCCTTCATTGACCACGCTGAAACTCTCTCTCATTCTTACAGACTCGTTATTGACAACATCTATAAGACTGGACTTTCTGACAGAATAGAATGCACAATGCCTGATCTAAACTTTGTTCTTGTCACGCCTTGACTACTGTAACACTCATCTACCAGGAGTACCTGCATGTGCTTCTAAGTTGTGGCAGATAAATCAAAATGCAGCAACAAGTTTTGTGTTCAACCAAGTGAGAGGGGGTCATGTCAATCCTCTTTCAAGTCACTACATTGGCTTCCTGTAGCAGCACACATAAAGTTCAAATCCCTGATTCTTGCATTTAGAGTAGTCAATAGGTCAGCACCTATTTACTGTATATGGAGACACTGGTGAGGTCCTATACTCCTCCTAACCCACTCTGGTCTGCTAGTGAATGGTGTTTGGTGATACCAACTCTGAATGGCATCAAATTTCAATCCAGAGTCTTTTCATGAGTAGCTTTGAGCTAGTGTGACCATTCAAAGTACTGACTACCTTAATGTGTTTAGGAAGCATTTGTTCTGTGATTAAGGAAAGAATGAGTAGTTATGTGATGTCAAGATCAGCCCAATCACAGACACACACAGAGACACGCAAGTCTCGAAACAGACACGTTTATTTTCTTTGCTGCCTTTCCAGCATACAGTACACAAATCAGCCACAGCAATTGAGCTCAGTCCTTTTCTTCTTTCTTTTCTTTCTCTTTGTTGCCACCTCCACTCCTCTCCCACAAGCTCAGTCTTCTGCCTCCTGACTCCGGCTCCCTTTTATGTCATACCCGAATGTGCTCGAGGTGCTCCCCAATGACCTCCTTGCAGCACTTCCTGATGTGGTGAAGGTACTGCAATGGGTACCCGGAAGCACTCCGGGTGTGCCCAAATTCTCTTTCAGCAGCACTTCCTGGTGTGGCGGAAGTCCAAGGTTTAGGAACTGTCCAGGTGCACCCTGACGATGGCCACGGGCCGCAACCAGGTTGAGCTTTCAAACTCTGTTTCCGTGGCCCTGATGCCAACCAAAGTGGCTGGCCTCTTGTGTCCCCCGGAAGATATTGTTTCTCCCCTGGTCCTTCCATTCTTGGATAATGCTTCGGATAAAATTGGTGAGGCGGCCTTCTGCTGCTATGCACCTAAAATCTGGAATAGCCTGCCAATAGGAATTCGCCAGGCTGATACAGTAGAGCAGTTTAAAACACTGCTGAAAACACATTACTTTAACATGGCTTTTCTATAACTTCAATTTAATCTTAATTTAACTTAATCCTGATACTCTATATGTTCAATTTCCTCATAATAACTATTCATGGTGGCTCTAAAATCATTACTGACCCCTACTCTCTTTTCTGTTTCTTTTTCCGGTTTCTTTGTGGTGGTGGCCTGCGCCACCACCACCTACTCAAAGCTTCATGATGCTCCAACAATGATGGATGGATTAAAAGGCAGAAGTCTACGTGACCATCATCATCATCAAGCCCTTCCGTGAGAATCCTAAATCCAAAGAGGACTGTTTCATTTATGTTAGGTAGAATGCCCAGAGAGGACTGGGCGGTCTCGTGGTCTGGAATCCCTACAGATTTTATTTTTGCTCCAGCCGTCTGGAGTTTTTTTGTTTTTTCTGTCCCCCCTGGCCATTGAACCTTACTCTTATTCAATGTTAATTAATGTTGATTTATTTTGTTTTATAATTGTGTCTCTCATTTTCTATTCTTTAATATGTAAAGCACTTTGAGCTACTGTTTGTATGAAAATGTGCTATATAAATAAATGTTGTTGTTGTTGTTATTATAAAATTGCATAAATGTACACTGTAATTGTAAGTGCTCTGAGGTTGTTCTCAATGAAGTTACCTATACAAAAAATACCCTGAGTTAAAAAAGTCTGAACATGAGGACTCCACTCCCAAGATAAACAAGCCTATCCAAAATATTACCGGCCTCACCTATGCTGATTTCTGAAATATAAAACAGATTCATAATTAACTCACACCCAAAAAGACAGGCTAAACTCCAGATATTGTAATGTGTAATGCGAGAAATCTCATGTCATGTTTGAGAGGAGGATTGTTGGAAGAATGCGAGTATATCAAGTTGTTATGGTGTAGGTCACAAGTTAAATTTAAACAATTTTTATCCTGAAGTTATTAAATATAGGAGTTCCCATTGCTCCTCCTGTTATATTGCAAACAATTCATAAATGAAGAAACAGAATTTCCCAATACACAAAACCAAAGCTAAGAACCATGAAAAAATAAATGACAATCTGATAAATACAAAGTTTCAAGTATTGTACTTGTGACTCCAAGCTTGTCACTGAACATGCCTTTATATTTCAGTTGGAAGAAGCCACATAAAGAAAACATTTTTAATAAAACTAAAATGTGTTAAAAAAAAACATCTGCAGATGGGAATATATCCCAAAATACTGCTCTTGTGATCCTTTCCATTCTCTTGTGTGTGAAATTTGAAAATTACCTTTCAAGTCTGATTAGATAGGGTGCAAATTACTGCGAATGTTAGCACAAAACAGAATTCATGTTGAAGCAAATGCCATTTTTGAGTATCAATATGAGAAAAGCAACCTGGCAATGAGAGAAACATCCTTAACAGATGATCACTGCTTGTTAAGTAAAATAACACTGAGGGGATTATAACTAGGAGGATATACCTTAACTGAAGAAGAAAAGCACAATAAAATTCAAACTGTGCAAGGATTTTTATGAGTACACATATCTAAGAAAAGAAATTAAAGACATTAGGTAAACATTCTATTAAAAAACATGTGCTTCTGCACAGATGATCATCAAGATAATTACTTCAGAGTACAGTACACTGAAATTCATACTTGCATATCTGATCAACATGCAACATATCACAACTCTGGTGGAAAGAGTATGTCACACAAAACTGCCAAATACCAACAACAATTAGTAACAACTTGACAACCCATCAATTCTGTTTGAGTAGCACTAAAGAGGACAATATTGTACGAATCTCTGGCTACTACATCACTGCATCACTAGGCAAAGTAGAAACTTTATATCCTGAATATTGTTTATTTTTATTGTTTGATTGATTATCTGCTATAAGTCAGAGATGGCACTGAAAACTCATGGGCTGGAATTTTCCACCAGATTCTCCTTGTGAAACACATCCCACTGTGGCCCCATAATTTGGTACACTGTAATTTGTAAGAGAAAAAAAGTTACAAATGCAAAACAATAATTCAATATTGTGACTAAAACACATAACTTTATTTTATAGTATTTGTATTGATTTTATTTAAAGCAAATAACATTCCATACAATCAAGCATTTTTAAGATACACTTCCGTCATCTTGAATTGATGAAAATTAAAGTGAAATAAGTTTAAGGTTTCTTAATGATGAAATTTGTGATATCCTCTAAATCTACTACTAGTTAACACTTTGTGCAAAATAGACTAGCATTTCAAAATAGGGATGTGTTTTCCATAGAGATTTTAATTAGTGAGACAGGTGATGAAAACAGGCAGAGATATGGTAGGATGAGCACAGAGCAGAAATCAGACTAACCAGAATTACACAAAAATCGGGAGTGTGCTCTCCTCGACTTTCTTGTATATTGAGATACAGGAAAAGGTCTTCAGCACCATTTCCAGTTGGACAATATTTCTCAAATATCATATCTCTTTGTTTCTCATCATAACTTATTAGTAATATCGATACACAATTATTTATCTCTATTTATAATAAAACTTTATATCAAAATGATATTTTCACACCTAGGGAGGTTGAAAACGGTGGTGGAGTTTTTTGATGATTACATATGCATTACCTAGATTATGTGCAAAGTAAAAAGAATTATAGTCACCTAAAAACATAGAAAAAGTGTTAGTATTATAAACTTATTGCAATAAATTGCTATAGGTATAACTGCATTTAGCTACATTTAATTATGATAATAATGAAGGAAATAAAAAAAACATAAAATTAAATTTATTATCAGGAACACGAAGGGGATGTACCAGCTTATTGTTCCTATTACATCTTTATATTTACAGTACATGGTATGTTCAATGTTTACACGTTATTGTTAAATTGATTAATTAAAATAAAATTCATATAAATTGAATTAAAATAAGGGCGGCACGGTGGCGCAGTGGGTAGCGCTGCTGCCTTGCAGTTAGGATACCCGGGTTCACTTCCCGGGTCCTCCCTGCGTGGAGTTTGTATGTTCTCCCCGTGTCTGTGTGGGTTTCCTCCCGCAGTCCAAAGACATGCAGGTTAGGTGCATTGGCGATCCTAAATTGTCCCGTGTGTGCGTGTACGCACCCTGCGGTGGGCTAGTGCTCTTTCCGGGGTTTGTTTTCCTGCCTTGCGCCCTGTGTTGGCTGGGATTGGCTCCAGCAGACCCCCATGACCCTGTAGTTTGGATATAGCGGATAGATAGATGGATGAAACAGATGCATTAAGGTTATAAATTCCTGATGCAATACAAGAACAGTGAAGTGCCCCTGTATTTAAATCAATACTTTCAACGTGAATTGCAATTTCTTTATAGTTCATCCTGGTCCATTTGAGCAAAAATGATATATTCATATAAAAATAAAAATTGAAAATATTATACTCCAGGACACCCATTAAGACATATTTGGCCAAAGAGTGGTTAAAAGAACATTACTACAGTGTTAATCATACAGCTATGACCGCTCCATTGAGCTAATCGACACCTAAGTGATTACTTATGGGAAATTTTGGAGTATCAAATGAGAAATTGTTTTCTTCCACCATTATGAAAAATCATAAATGATAGAATTTGCTGTTAAAGAGTGGTGTTATATCCTTACAATATTGCTCCAGAAACTTGTAGAATCTTAGAAGAAAGTGCCAAGGAGCACTAAAATCATTCTGACTGTTAATGTTAGCTAATTCCCTAGTAAAGCAAAGGTGTTTCCTTAATTTTGTCAATTGCTCTTATATTTGGAGAAAAATTGCAGATCCTGTGGTGGCAAGGTTTTCTTTTGAGTGAGATCACCAGCAATATAAGCGTGCAGGAACCAACTCTTTTATAGCATGGAAGAAATCTTTAAAACACAACACAATGATGCAAAATTTACTGTGGTAGATGCTATTATTTTGGTGTATGAATTTAAAATAATGATGCAGAACTGTGTGCATGCCAGCTGGAATAATGTGTTCCTCATTGAACAATTTTGGAAAATAAAATTGTGCAATGCTATCAAAATCAAAATACACTAATTTGAAATAATTGAAGGAGACCATATAGTCAGTTAAGCTTATTTGTTTAGCTAATATCTAATCATTCCAAATCTCCACTTTAATGATGTGACTCAGTACTCTATTCAAGATTCACCAGACACTTTACTGTTAGAATTGATTCCTGATATCCAGCATGGCAGTACTTAATTTCCTTTAATTTAAAATAGAGTTCTCAAATGCATGACTCCTTTTTAAACTAAAAGAATTCCACTGGATCAGGATTATCAACGTCCAATGCCTTTGAAAATTTTGTAGACATGAAGTAGACCCCCATGTAGCCTTTTCTGTTCAAGATTAACAGTGTTTAATTTTCTTCTTAATATTAATCTGTGTTACTTAAAAATGCAAAGCTGTTAATTTATTTTGCTATCTTAACTGGATGCACTACATGTCAAATTAAATAGGCTCTAATGTAAACTTACTAGATATCAATTTCTTAATGATAATTAGTATTGTACTGCAGGAACCGTAAGAACATTTTTCGCTTTTTTTATATATATATATATATATATATATATATTGCTTCCACAGATGACATATTTTCCTACCATTTTCTTTTGAGCAAGTGCTGGAGTCAAATGGGGTCTTATTGTCTCTGTACCCCGTTTTAATTCTACCTAACTCTGCACTTGTAGATGCTGCCAAATAAAATTAGCTTTCTATTCCACATGTTATTAATGAAAGTGTCTTGTGTCGACTGAGTTTTCTGCTTCTTTTAGTCCATTTATTGTTTTGTTCCTTTCATTTAGAGTATTTTCGAATGCCTCTTGTAACTGTTAGCTATCTTTTTGCTGTGGCATTATGTTGAGCACAAAGAAATTATTAGAAGCATGTCACCTATAATAAAATACAATTTATTATCCAAGAACTGGTGATACATTTAGGCTAGATAATTATTTCTTCTTTTATATATGTGTGATGTGATGTGAGATTTTAACTTGATAAATATTTTCAAGGCAATGTAATATTTATGTTACATTATTGATAATAACAGCAATTGTTTCATGGTTTAGAGTTAGGGCGAAGTGCCTTAAGCCAGTTTGGCAAGTGTTTCTCTGCTAAAGTCTTTCATCCCCCACACAAAGCTAGGTTGCCTAACTGCCAAGCTTCACCTTAACATATGGTCTTGGGGGGTGGCAGGTGTTAAGATGCTCTACTCCCCCATTGGTCTGAAATATGGCTGTTTGGAGCTGGCTTGTATCAGAAGCCTTTAACTACCATGACGTCCTATTGGCTGTAGGGGTTGGACAGAGAATCTATAAATCTGCTTGCTTAACCTCACTCTCTCTCTTATTAACATCTGAAGAAGGAGCATCTCTGTCCCTTACCAAACTGATGCATGAACTGACAAGAACAACACAATGAAGAGCACAGCTCGGCAGCCATATTGAAACAGGCATGCGGCCTGTTCTGAAGAAAGCTGACCACAAATGATTTCTTAACTAGAGACATTTTTTAGTAACAAATAAGTCTGTGTGCCGCCTGACACTACACATCACCATTTAATCAGGTTGTATGGTTGCCAATATTCAAATGTACTTTGCAAGTTGTTATTATTTATTAATATTATCAATAATACATTGTTTAAATTGTAACTTCTCATGCTTGTCTTTTACTATACCTAATTGTCTGAGGTTATAGATGTAGAAGGGAATGTGGGGAGAAGTTATATGGGACAATACCTTATAAACAGTGGAAAGTCTGGGATTTGAGGCGTTCTGACAGAGGCTACATATTAATAATACAAAAGGGGAAAGTAGAGCAATATCTTACTCTACCAAGACAAAACAATGTGATACAGACATCAACTTTTACCTTGATCTAAGCTTGAATATGCCCTTAAACTAAGGTTTTTCATAAATATTTAGCTTTGCAGTGGATGCCAGCTAAATATATATTTTTTTAATTTTGGGTTTTGCTTTAGTCTCTTGGTTTAACACTTGGCTGATTAATTCAGTGCATGGCTGTTAAACGCAAATAAACTGGGATGTCTGTAATTAAAAAGACAGTTTAACTACTTGTAAGAGCCATTTTCGTAGTTCTATAAAATGTATGAATATTTACTAGATGATAATGCATAAAATATGGGAGGTTCCTAAAACCCCCGTGAATAGAATTGAGTTGGTATTTTCCTGTCATTTCTTAACAGTTTTTGAGTAAACAATGTTCTTTAGTAAGTGTTTAGCCTTGCCTTGTGTAAGGTACAGAGGCATAAGGTTTTTTAACCGTGTCCTTGAAAGAATTCTTTTTTGTGCTCGCGTTCGTGCTTATGCACGTCACTGAGCCTGGCATTAAGTGCCAACGGCCTAAGAGTCTTTTGAGTGTAAAGTAACTCGTAAATTAAAAGATCTAAGTTTTGAACCGTATGTTTAAAGCATACAGAAGAAGAAATAAATAACCTTTAAGTACAGAAGTAACCAAAGCTTCATAAGAAAAACTAAGTTTAAAGATAAATTTTTCCCTTTTTTTGCCTTTATTCTTTGTGTGTAACTATTTTTCTTTTCATTCTTGTATGGATTATTTGCCTTTAACTTTCACTAAATATTTTTAAAAACGAACATTTGGACTGAGAGATTTCTTTGACACGCGTCTTACCCGTGCCCGACTTTGCCTTATACAAAGGCAGCTACACTACTATTTTGCTCTAAAAAAGATGGTTGGGAAAAACTGACATCATTAAAAGGCAAGTAGAAAAAGAATGCAATTAAAAGGACATAAGTGCTTTAGGAGATGAAGGAGTGAGGCAAAATGAGTAACCAATGGGATAAGACTGATACCAAACAGTCAAAAGGAAACCAAAAACAAACCAAAATGGCAGGCAAAATCAAATTAAGAAAAATAAACAAGAGAAAAGAGGTTGTTTCCATCCAAACACTAGGATAAGGCTACAGTGTGTTATGGTTTTGCATTTATACTGTATGTTATATTTTCTTGGGTTTAATACTTTTTTTGTAACATAATTTTTTTCATAAGATTTTTAGACTTGAGAATTTAGCTGTATATAATGATTTTGCATTGTTGAACTGATACTAATTAGTTCTATTTTTTAATCATTTTATTTTATTTTCTGTGATGCAATTCTGGGTGGATCACATGGTTGCCATGGCCAATAACTTCATTTACCTTCCGGTAAAAATATGGTGGCAATTGACAGGACTGGTATTCCTTAGTCGGTTAAACTTTGTTAAAAGCAATCCTTAGGTTTAGTTAGTGTTTTCAACAATACATGACAGTTTAGAATCAAGATCTACTTCGATTTTGACCCCCCATCTTCAACTCTCAATTTTGTCTTTTGGTCTTAAATTAACAAGACTCTTTGGTTCTCATTCTCTTGTCAACTCTGGCATTCACTCTCTCTAATTGATTATTCATTTCCATCAATGTCTGTTTTTGCCTATTTCCATTGGATTTTCCACCCTGGAAGAGCTTGTGCGTGTAATCATAGGAAGATAACAACAACAACATTTATTTATATAGCACATTTTCATACAAAAAGTAGCTCAAAGTGTTTTACATAATGAAGAAAAGAAAAATAAAAGACAAAATAAGAAATTAAAATAAGACAACATTAGTTAACATAGAAAAGGTCCGATGGCTAGGGTGGACAGAAAAAACAGAAAAAAAACTCCAGACAGCTGGAGAAAAATAAATAAATAAAGATGAAAAGTTCTGGCATTGAGAGTGTCTTAGAATGACATGATGATCTGCTAAAATGGGGGGTACATTCTGAAATGGGTAAGATAGATAGATAGATAGAACTCCTGGCTTGGATAATAAGAGAGAGGTCAGACCTGCCCTTTTGTCCTACTGGTTTATATTTAAAGACATTAACATTTAAATAGAGCAGGTCCAGCTTGTTGTGCCCACAACTGGAGCATGCTGATGGATGTTTGTTCCTTCCAAAGTTCCTTGGTTGAATTTCAGCATTATAGGGTTAAAATGATTTATCACACATTTTAATTTTAATTGGCTCACTTTTTTGTCATTGCTTATACACATAAATCTCCAATTCCCCTTCCTGCCTTTTCCCTTCTGTCTGATCATATTAGATGAAACCCATCCAGCATTAAAAAGCACCTGAAATAGGACGTTTTAGCAGGTCCTCCGCAGCACCCAAAATGCCAAAGTACACACACTAAGAATGACTTGCCATGAGATGTGAGAGTTCATTCCACTTATTTACAAGTGATAGACCATTTGACATTATATGGGACAGCCCAGTTCTAAGACCTTTCCACATTACATTTATCTTCTCACTGGATTGTCACCATTTCAATCCTCAGGAAGCTACTACTCAGGTAAGAGAACGCCTTAGGCAGTAGTGATCACAGTGCTACCAGCTGAGGACAGGGGTATTTCATATAACCCAATTATTATGTTCAGAGTACCTCACATTCTCAGGTATTTCAGTGTTTTGAATTGTTCCATGTAGATATTTTTTATAACTGTGTATCCTACATCACTGTAACATGGTGATAAATATAAGGATTACATGTGCAGTATTTCTGTTTAATAAAAGGGCAAGCGCTTGTGCATGCGTCTGTGTATCTATGAGTCTATCCAATAACAACAACAACAACATTTATTTAAATAGCACATTTTCATACAAAAAGTAGCTTAAAGTGCTTTACATAATAAAGAATAGAAAAATAAAAGACACAGTAGGAAAATAAAATAAGTCAACATTAATTAACATAGAATAAGAGTAAGGTCCAATGGCCAGGGGGGACAGAAAAAAAAAAAACTCCAGACGGCTGGAGAAAAAAATAAAATCTGCAGGGATTCCAGACCATTAGACCGCCCAGTCCCCTCTGGGCATTCTACCTAACATAAATGAAACAGTCCTCTTTGGATTTAGGGTTCTCACAGAAGGACTTGATGATGATGGTCACGTAGACTTCTGGCTTTCAGTTCATCAATGTTGGAGCATCATGATGCTTTGAGTAGGTGGTGGTGGCACAGGCCACCACCACAAAGAAACCGGAAAAAGAAACAGAGGAGAGAGTATGGGTCAGTACGGATTTTAGAGCCACCATGAATAGTTATTATGATGAATTGAACATACAGAGTATCAGGATTAAGTTAAATTGAAGATATAAAAAGGCCATGTTAAAGTAACATGTTTTCAGCAGTGTTTTAAAGTGCTCTACTGTATTAGCCTGGCGAATTCCTATTGGCAGGCTATTCCAGATTTTAGGTGCATAGCAGCAGAAGGCCACCTCACCACTTCTTTTAAGTTTTGCTCTTGGAATTCTAAGGAGACACTCATTTGAGGATCGAAGGTTACGATTTGGAATATAAGGTGTCAGACATTCCGATATATAAGATGGGGCGAGATTATTTAAGGCTTTATAAACCATAAGCAGAATTTTAAAGTCAATCCTGAATGACACAGGTAACCAGTGTAGTGACATTAAAACTGGAGAAATGTGCCCGGATTTTCTTTTCCTAGTTAGGATTCTAGCAGCTGCATTCTGCACTAGTTGTAAAGGATTTATGTCTTTTTTGGGTAGTCCTGAGAGGAGTGCGTTACAGTAATCTAGTCAACTGAAAAGAAACGCTTGAACTAATTTCTCAGCATCTTTTAATGATATAAGAGGTCTAACTTTACTTATGTTTCTTAAGTGAAAAAATGCTGTCCTAGTGATCTGATTAATATGCGATTTAAAATTCAGATTACAGTCAACAATTACCCCTAAGCTTTTTACCTCCGTCTTGACTTTTAATCCTAATGTATCCAGTTTATTTCTAATAGCCTCATTGTATCCATTATTGCCAATCACTAAGATTTCAGTTTTCTCTTTATTTAACTTGAGAAAGTTACTATTCATCCATTCTGAGATACTAGTCAGACATTGTGTTAGTGAATCAAGAGAATCGGGGTCATCAGGTGCTATTGATAAGTACAGCTGTGTGACATCAGCATAGCTGTGGTAGCTCACGTTGTGCCCCGAGATAATCTGACCTAACAGAAGCATGTAGATTGAGAATAATGTATCCAGTTGTAAAGTATCCAGTTGCTATGTCTCTGTTAAGTATCATTTGGCAGTCTTGATGTTTGTGATGCACCATCTGTTAGAATGAAAAATGCCATGCATATTATTACTCCATGCATTGCAAAATACATTCCAATACATACTGAACTGAAAATGTTAACACTGAATATGCTGGATTCTAAGCTGATTACTTAGATTTCAACCTGTCTTTGAAGGGTATCATATCTAGTGAGCAAATAATCTGATAAGCCTTAGATACAGTGGACTATTTGATATTGAATCAGCAGTTGCCTGTCAGTTTGTTTCTTAGACATGGATGACTCACCTTTGGTTTGGTAGGTTTTAGAGATTTATACCTGATCCCCTTGTTCTTTACCATGCAGGCTTTTCTTTTAATTCCACAACCATCCATCCATCCATTATCCAACCCGCTATATCCTAACTACAGGGTCACGGGGGTCTGCTGGAGCCAATCCCAGCCAACACAGGGCGCAAGGCAGGAAACAAACTCCAGGAAGGGCACCAGCCCACCAGGGGGCACACACACACCAAGCACACACTAGGGACAATTTAGGACCACCAATGCACATAACCTGCATGTCTTTGGACTTTGGGAGGAAACCCACGCAGATACAGGGAGCGAACCCAGGTCTCCTAACTGCGAGGCAGGAGCACTACCACTGTGGCACAGTGATGCCCCTAGAATTTCTACAATATATAAAAACATTTTAAAATCCCTTCCTTTCAAAGACCCCAGAGTACAGTGGGAAAAGGATCTCTTACTCAACATTTCAGAAAAGGAGTGGAAGGAACCCACGCACAGAATTCACTCGAGCTCGAGTGCAAAGCATACAAGTATTCAACTTAAAATCTTTTATCAAGCACATCTGTCTTGTTTAAAACTGTCCAAAATGTTTCCAGGGTAAGATCCAACCTGAAAACATTGCAACTGAGCTCCAACCTCATTGGGCCACATGTTTTGGGTGTGCACCAAATTAACATCATTCTGGGCCAAAATCTTTAAATGCATATCAGACAGCCTTGGTGTCACAATCCCTCCTAACCCAGTAACAGCCGTGTTTGGTGTACTTCCAGATGGGCTTAAAGTGGAGAAGGACAAACAAACTGTAATTGCCTTCACTACACTATTGGCACGTAGACTTATCTTGCTCAACTAGAAGAATCCTAACTCTCCTATTCTAAGTCAGTGTGTAACTGATGTTATATATTATTTGAAATTGGAAATAATAAAATTCTCGCTTAGAGGATCTGTTTAAATCTTTTTTAAAACCTGGCAGGATCTAATCAATAACATTTTAAAATAAGCATTTATATTGGGGGAAATGATTCTCTCCCCCTTTTTTCTACTCTTAAAGATTTATTCTGGCTGTTGGTCTTGCTCTGTTTCTTATGGGTTAGGGTTGAATTGAAGTTTTGTCAAGTTTGACTGGCTTATATGGAATGTTGCTTGCTTTTAATAAATTCAATAAAATGGAAAAAAAAGAAAAGATAAAGGACAGGACATTTCCCATATAGTAGACTGGATATAAAATTGCCTGACTAAAGTCTAATGATCTTTGTGAATGGCAGCCTATACAACTCAAATGAAAACCACTAAATAAAAATTAATTTTATAAGATATTAATTCCTTCTCCCAACCTGCTCACTCCAGTCCAAGGCTGTGAGAAGTCAATGTTTACCCAGTAACTGATACCAGTTAGTCAAAGGATGTGCTCACACAAGGCCAGTTCAGAGCTGACAGGCAGCCGTGACTGACATCTTTGGATTCTGCTAGAGAGCCGGAATACTTACTTGGACATGGAGAGAATGTACTAGTTTCACACAGATGGCAGCTGAGATTGAACCCATGACTGTAGCGCTTTAAATGAATACAGTAGCACTAACCATTAAACTACGGTGCCAGTCATTATATAAAACTGTTTCAATGAAGTCCTCCTCAGGATTTTAGTTAAAGCTCTGGAATCCTGTTTTCTAATTTCAGTGAAAGCTGCAAACAGAATGTTCTTATACTGTTATTTTTGTTAGATTCTGTACTTGGGCCACTAGGTGGGAATATAAGGTGTAAAAGAAGAGAGAAATAAGAGAAGAATGTAAAATGTTTGGAGGACTAATTGTTTCCTATTGAGGCTTCCAGTTGTTGGATTAAATCTTTAACTTTTGGGCACTGAGTCATTTCATTTCACCACCTGACAACTTAACAATTTTGTTACTAATATGTATTATAAAACAAGTTAAACAACATTGTCCACTTTATTTTTATTTTTCTTTTCATTCTTCAGGCTCTTGGCAGCCTATCATACCCATCTGTATCTTGCTGTGACTTGCCCTTGAAATAATGATAAACCCTGACACCATTTTACAAATCACAATTTCAGAGTCCACTTAAACCATATAAATGCTCCTTTTAATTTGCTAAAAATGCCATGTTGTTAGATGATAATGAAGCCCTTTGCAAACATGTCACTGATCTCAGTTCTGAACTCTAAAGGTCCCTGGATAGAGTGGCATGTAAATTATTCCTGGGACCTGCATATTTATTACATTGATTAAACTCACTCTTGTAGTGGCTAATGAAGTCTGGAGTTTACTTAAGGTAAAGCTGTAATTTTTGTTCTCTAAACAAAAGAAAAAAAAGGATATATGCTATAGGAATACAAAATTAAATAAGACTATTTTAAATAGGCTGTTCTGTGACAAATGTGGCTAAGGGAACTGCTTATCTGCAAATATACTGCTCAAAAAAATGAAAGGAACACTTTTTAATCAGAGTATAGCATAAAGTCAATGAAATTTATGGGATATTAATCTGGTCAGTTTAGTAGCAGAGGGGGTTGTTAATCAGTATAAGCTGCTTTGGTGTTAATGAAATTAACAACAGGTGCACTAGAGGGGCAACACTGAGATGACCCCCAAAACAGGAATGGTTTAACAGGTGGAGGCCACTGACGTTTTTCCCTCCTCATCTTTTCTGACTGTTTTTTCCCTAGTTTTGCATTTGGCTACAGTCAGTGTCACTACTGGTAGCATGAGGCGATACCTGGACCCTACAGAGGTTGCACAGGTAGTCCAACTTCTCCAGGGGGGCACATCAATACGTGCCATTGCCAGAAGGTTTGCTGTGTCTCCCAGCACAGTCTCAAGGGCATGGATAAGATTCCAGGAGACAAGCAGTTACTCTTGTAGAGCAGGACAAGGCCATAGAAGGTCCTTAAACCATCAGCAGGACCGGTATCTGCTCCTTTGGGCAAGGAGGAACAAGATGAGCTCTGCCAGAGATTTACAAAATGACCTCCAGCAGGCCACTGGTGTGAATGTCTCTGACCAAACAATCAGAAACAGACTTCTTGAGGGTGACCTGAGGGCCTGACATCCTCTAGTGGGCCCTGTCCTTACTGCCCCAGCACCATGGAGCTCGATTGGCATTTGCCATAGAATACCAGAATTGGCAGGTCCACCACTGGCACCCTGTGCTTTTCACAGATGAGAGCATGTTCACTCTGAGCACATGTGACAGATGTGAAAGGGTCAGGAGAAGCCATGGAAAACGTTATGCTGCCTGTAACATCGTTCAGCATTACCGGTTTGGTGGTGGGTCAGTGATGGTCTGGGGAGGCATATCCGTATTCTACAGGCTAGACAACGGCACCTTGACTGCCATTAGGTACTGGGATGAAATCCTTGGACCCATTGTGAGACCCTATGCTGGTTCAGTGGGTCCCGAGTTCCTCCTGGTACATGACCAATTCCTGGTGAGAGTATAAAGGCAGTTCCTGGAGGATGAAGGAATTGAAACCACTGACTGGCCCCCACACTCGCCTGACCTAAATCCAATAGAACACCTCCGGGACATCATGTTTCGTTACATCCGACTCTGCCAGGTTGCACCTCAGACTGTCCAGGAGCTCAGTGATGCCTTTGTCCAGATCTGGGAGGAGATCCCCCAGGACACCATTCGTCATCTCATTAGGAGCATACAACAACATTGTCAGGCATGCATACAAGCATGTGGGGGCCATACAAACTACTGAGTACGATTTGGAGTTGCTGCAATGAAATTTCGGCAAAATGGACTAACCTGCTGCATTATTTTTTCACTTTGATTTTCTGGGTGTCTTTGAATTCAGCCCTCTGTAGATTGATCATTTTTATTTCCATCAAACGATGTGGCATCCTTTCATTCCTAACACATTACCCAGTCCATAGCAGTATAGATATCCAGCAGAACTTTTTCTCCTGTTGAGACCTGATATGTTTTTGAAGTGTTTCTTTAATTGTTTTGAGCAGTTTATTTATAGTTAGTGAGTTGTGTAAAATATATTCAACATCCATCCATCCTTTACTGAACTTACTTAAAAATCTAATCTATCTATGGGGACTAGATGAAGGCAGGAACCATGCTGGACAGGATTATAGTGATATTTAAAGTTCACCTTAAAAGTTGTCTGTGAGCTGATTTTTAATTTTACTCTCTCAGTGTAACAGTGGGTCCTATTGGCTTTACAGTCTTGACTGTCAAATAATGGCATTTTGTAAAACAGCTGGACTAGAGGAAACTTGCTAATTCCTACAGGATTACATCATTTTCCAGATGCAGTTTTGGTCTACCACCTGCAGCCCAAAACAAACCAGCAGGCAGGCAATAAAGTCTGAGGATTGAACATCAATGGATTAGCCCTCCTTCAGTTTGGACAGGAACTTCAAACAAGCAGATTTCTTTAGCAGCGTACAGATATGTTTAAACAGTACTTGTAGTGGATTGGAGTCTTACGCATGGCTGTTCAACATTTACCACATGGCAAACTTTGTTATTTTTCAGAGAAACATAATTGATTGCATATATTTTTAACACTGTTGTTTCCTTTAATGTTTAACATCAAACATGTCAAACATCATGACTAAAACTGCTAATTTGCTTCACCTAATCATTGCTTTCCTTTTTTTCAATGACATTTAATTTTTCTCCCTCTTTAAATGATTTAAGACTAATTGGACACAAGCCATTGTGTGATAATTAATTTTATTATTTTTAACAGTTATATACTAAAATGTTAAAAACAGATTGAAAAAGTTAGGGCTGTTAAAAATAATGGAAATATATAATACATAGGCATAAATGTCATAGTTTATAAGTCATTTATATTTTTTTTCTGTGTATTCAAAAGATTTGCTTTTCATTTAGGCATCCAGCATTTATTATTCATTAATTAGGGGTGCGCTACATACAGTGGATTCAGAAAATATTCAGACCCCTTTACTTTCTAGTTGTAGTTGTGTTGTAGGTTTAATTTTAAATGCAATTTTAGCCCTGTAACATAAGTTTAATATGTCACTGACCTCTGTACACAAATATTTTATAAAGCTACTTTTCTTTCTACTCACATGCACAGTGGTTTCTAGCTCATACAGAATAATAAAAAATATGTAGGCATAAGTCTTTTTAATCCTAACTCTTACATCTTAATGCTTAGTAAAATATAGAGTCTACTTTTCTCATGTGTTTATAATACCTTTCTAATACATAGAGATTACCAATTTTAAGAACACGTTTCTATAGTATTTGGCTAATGGGTGAGTCTAAATTATTTATTTATTTATTTATTTATAATTTTATTGATTTTATTGTAATCATTCCATACAAATACAGTAGATCCTCCACCACTTTAAGCCCATTTGTAAATACACCAAACACAGCTGCTAATGGGTTAGGAGGGATTATGACACCAAAACTGTCTGAAAGGCATTTCAAAATTTTGGTCCGGAATGATGCTGATTTGGTGCAGACCCAAAACATGTGACCCAGTGAGGCTGGAGCTTGATTGCAGCGTTTGCAGCATTGCCCTGGAAACATTTTGGACAATTTTAAATGAGACAGATCTGCTGGATAAAAGATTTTGAGTTGAATAATTGTTTGCTTTGCACAAATGAAGCTCGAGTGAATTCTCTGCATTGCTACCTGCCACTCCTTTTCTGATATGTTGAGTGAGTGATCCTTTTTCCACTTTCCTCTTGGATCTTTGAAAGGTAGGGACTGTAAAATGATTTCATATATTACAGAAATACTGTCTGTGTCCTCGAAACTGAGCACTATTTTTTCCAGCATAGAGGGAGGTGGGAGGTGAGGAAAATCAGGCAGGTTCTGTTTAACAGTTTCTAATTTGAAATAGTGAAAGAAATGTGTTGCTGGAAAGTTCAATTTGGAATGTAATTGTTCATAGGATGCAAAGTTGTTGGCTATATAAAGATCTCTAAATGATTTAATACCAAATGTTTTCCAGATATTAAAAACTACATATATATGCGAGGGTTAAAAGAGGTGGTTCTCGTGCAAAGGTGCCACAGATAAAATATTCTCTATCTTAAAATACTTCCTACATTGGTTCAATATTCTGAGTGAGTGAAGCATAATTGGGTTGTTAATATGTTGGTGATAACTTGCATTTATAGTGGCACAAAGCAGGGAATATAAAGAAGTACTGCAGGATTCTAAATTAGTCCTCTGTGGATATTTGTGCATAAGTGGGTGCTGTGTTGAAATGACATCCAATCCTGCCTTTCCAGTCTTGAACCTTGTGCTGCCAAGATAGCTTAATGCTCCCCACAACCCTGAATTCAAAAAAATAGGTTTAAGATTTGATGTTATGTTACAATACGTGCTCAGATAGAATATGTTTCCAGCAAATCTGATTGAGCTTGGAACACGTTTTAATATGCGTGCCTTTGTAATTAAAAAAAAAATAAAGCAATCTAGTAAGCTTTATAAGCTTACTAGCTTATACAGCTTTATCTACAGCTACAGCTTTATAAAGGTTATTTAAGACATCACTGTGAGAAATTTCAATTTAAGTTATACAGATTTTTAAAATAAATATTTGATGTTAATTTGATTTTGCAATTTGTGGCCAATAAATGAAAATGTTCCTTACTTTTCTTGAGATAAAACAATTGAGTTATAGTTAATCAATGCAAGCCTTTAAATGTGGGCTTAATTATATTTGCAATTAAAATGTAATAGTGCACTTTAACTTGGGTTCGCTTCCCGGGTCCTCCCTGCGTGGAGTTTGCATGTTCTTTCCATGTCTGCGTGGGTTTCCTCCGGGTACTCCGGTTTTCTTCCCACAGTCCAAAGACATGCAGGTTAGGTGCATTGGCAATCTGAAATTGTCCCTGGTGTGTGCTTGGTGTGTGTGTGTGTGCGTGCCCTGCGGTGGGCTGGCGCCCTGCCCGGGGTTTGTTTCCTGCCTTGTGCCCTGTGTTGGCTGGGATTGGCTACAGCAGACCCCTGTGACCCTGTAGTTAGGATACAGTGGGTTGGATAATGGATGGATGTACAGTGCTCTTTAGATTTGGTAATTCTGGAGGTGTTAGAGCTGGAGGCCTTAGAGACCTGAGACACAGCTACTCTGGCAGCAGGACAGACTAATGCATTGCAAACATTTTTACACTGAGATACTATTTCTTTTCACGGTTATACTAAATAATTGCCACAAAATACATGAATGCTAACTTACAAAGTTTTCATTTTAGAATAATCTGATTTTTTGTGTTTTATAAAGTACAAGCACAGCTACAGTAAGGTATTTTCTAAGCAATTTAACTCTTTTAAAACTGCCGTGGATAAAACCAGCAGTTTAGTTGATATACGGGCACAGAAAAAACAGTGTGTGTAGGATGAATACATTATAAAGGGGACAACAATAGTATAAAATTGAAAATACAAACTGTACTCTCTTTGGCAGCAGTGGAATAATGTCAACAAGGTACTTGCTATTATAATTAAAATTTAAAGTGCATGGGTTATGATGTATTCGTTTCTTTCATTTTGTATTATTCTTCAATTGCACATTTCATGTCACACTCAAAATGAATAAAATAGGGGAGAAAAAGAACAAATTAAATGTACTAGGTTAGAAACATTTTGCATATTGCTGTAAAATGCCTGCATAGATTACTTTGGTCTCAGTCTGCCTGTGGAGTACCCTAGCAGGACAAAAAAACAACAGCTACACCACAAAACGTGCCCAAGTCCAGTAACCAGTAAACTCATCTTCAGAATGGAAGCTGGATTCCTGTTTGCTAGCAGGGCTTTCCAACACCACCACAGCATCTAAAAGTCAAAGGCCATAAACCAAACCTGACGTTTTGGCAATAACTGAAGTATTTCTTTATTGGAATGGTGGCTGTGAGGCTAGGGATCTGCATTGGCAATTTGAAAGTTGCTGGTTTGAATCCTATAAATGTCAGAAATGATCCCACTTCTTTGGGCCCGTGAGCAAGGCCCTTGACCTGCAATTGCTCCATCCTGGGTATGATGTTAAGCACCTTAAGCATGGGGAAAGTGCTATATAAATAAAATGTATTATTTATTATTATTTTATTGGGAAATGTAAACAATATCACCTTCTACAATATGCATACTTGAATATACAGTATGTGTTTATACTGTATGTGTTGGTATGGATACTGAGCTCAAAAGCTTTCTTAAACTTCATAAATTTTGTGACTTTTGTTTTGCATTGCAAATGTTGCCCCATAGATGACATTTTAAGCCACAAGAAGAGTTGCACCATTTTTTTAAATTAAAACAAACATTCCTATGACAAATTAATGTATGTCATAATTGTAAAAATTCTTGTTGACTAGAAAAATGCTGTAGTTATTCTTTAACCTCTTAAACCCACATTGTCCCCCTAGTGGAACACTGCCATATTGCAAAGTTGTGCATCATAACATTTCTCAGTTATGTACTGTAAAATGTAGGTATTTGGAAAGAAATCACTTAAGCGCTTTTTTTTTGTCTTTTAGTTGATATTGGTGTAAACAAAGGTTTTTATTCATATAAATGCTTTCTTTTAAAAATGTGCAGTGTTATGCTCACTAGTCTTCAGTTATTTGCAGCTACCTCATTACCTAAGCAGAAAAATAACCGCTCATTTTTGGTATGTAACATAGATGCAATAATGGCAAAAAACCTCTAGGACATAAAGCAGTTAGCCATTGAGGAATGTGTCACAGTTACTACAAAGCAATATGAAAAATGGATGAATTTTAATGAAACATACAGTGTGCCTTACTCTCCTCCTGTTCAAAGTGTGTGCCAGAATACCAGCTCTGTGACCAGTGTTTAAACTGTAATCACTCTGTGCATTGGCTGAAAGGGTCTTACACAATACCACAGATGATGCCATTATCTTGATCCTTCATATTGATCCTTCATATTTACTGGCTCAATTGACAATACTAAAGGAAATCATGTGTGAATGCTATTTATAGACCATAGTTCAGTATTTAATAATTAAACCCCTCTAAGCTCATCTATGTCTGAACACTGTACTGTATAGGTGGGTTTTTCATTTCCTGACATGCAGATCCCAGGTGATTCAAGAGGGTTGACAATCTTCATCATCTCTCACCATCAACACAGAGGCTCCACAGGGCTGGGTTCTGAGTCTTTTGCAGTGCTCCCTCTACACATATGACTGCATGGCCACACATGACTCTAACATCATTGTCAGGTTTGCTGAAGACAGAGCTGAGGTGGGCCTGATCAATAACAACAATGAGCAGGCTTAACTGAATGAAGTATAGAGTCTATCACACTGGTGTCAGAACAATAGTTTACTCCTGAATGTCAGCAAGACAAAAAAGTTGGTTCTGGCCTTTGTGAGAAAACAGAAGAGGCACTACTGCCCGCTCAGAATTAACAGCACTGAGACAGAGAGTGTGAACAGTTTTTGATACCGCAGTGTTTATATCACAGAAGACTTGACCTGGTCCAAGCACATTAATACCTTGGTGAAAAAGCCACAGCAACTTCTTTACCATGTCAGATGCCTCGGGGATTTAGGCTGCATTACCCGTTACTGTAGAACTTTTACACATCCACCATTGAAAGTATTATGACAGGAAGTATTACAGCCTGGTTTGGAAACAGCACATGCAAGACTACGGTGCATGGTGTGGTCAGCTAGACACATCACTGGGTGAGCACTGAACAACTTTCCAAGATATCTATAATAAATAATATCAGACCAGAGCAAAGAAAATTATCAGAGATACCAGCCATCTCAGCAACCACGTTTATCTCTATGCTGTGATCAGGGAAACGCCTCCGCAGACTGAAGACTAGTTCAGAGAGACCAAGGAGGAGCCTCACAAGACTAGCAGGAAGGAGACATGACTTTTCCCAGCAGGAAGGAGACATGACTTTTCCCAGTTTACAAATTTGAAAATAGTTGTCCCAACCATATTAACAGAATAAACTTTTAAAGACGGTAAAAGAAAAAGCAACAACTAAAATAAAATCCACTACTAACACAGCACTTCAAGCAAGATGATGGACTGCTTTATTCATTTAGAAATTTAAAAGTACTAGTAAATGTATCTCACTTAAACAAATATTACACTTAAACTGGAATTAAAAAGAAAATACCTGACTAATGAAAAGAATAAAGTGAAACAACAGTTCACCTCTGCTATGTCACCAAATGGAATACCAATAAGCTTTGGTAAAAAAATGTGAGGTGTTTGCAGTCTGCCTTGTTGTTCACAGCTGTTCATAATAATACTGTGAATAGCACTTATATTACATTTTACCTTAAAGTTACTGCCTTTTCTTTTGTATTCTATAGTGTTTTGCAATTTGCAAGAAAGGACAAATGCCTTTCACACTGACTGCTCAGCAATATTAAAATGAAAATAGCTGTACTCACTACGCAGCAATGATAAATAACACCTTGGAGAAGAACATGTAAAAGTTGCGGAAAAAGGATAATGATATTGGTTTTGAAAAAAGTGAAAGGACCATGATATAGGAACCGAAAAGAAACAGATGAAATAGCATTTTAGCAGATTAAAGAGAAAAAGAAGTAAAATTTTGCTGAGGGATTTCAATGGCCGTCTAAATTGTGATGGTAGGGTTGGTTGTACAGTAGTATTTTTAAAAAAGAAGTGTTTTGGTTGCAGTTTACAAATAAAAAGGGTGATTCATTGAAGTGTTAATTATATTATATTAAGATTCTGATATTACTAGCATTGTTATTTATAATCTTAAAGAAATAGCAGCACCTCTCAAGACAGACAGTGTTATTGTATTCTGTTATTTTAACTTTTAATATTTCATAGTGGATAGTTAATTTAGTCTTCCTCCATTTACGCTCAGCTCTCCGGCATTTTCTTTTTAAATCCGACACTCTTTGGGTCTTCCATGGTTTAACAATGCTAGAAGATTTTTTAACTGTCTTTTCAGGTGCAACTATGTCAACAGCAGCTCTCACTTTAGTATTAAATCTTTCCACCTTACTATTTACATTATCCTCGCTATTATAGTTGGCACTATAAATGGACTGATTGCTTAGAATGTTTGTAAGTTTTAAAGCTGCTGCTGCTGAGTCAAAAAAGCGTTTTTAACAATATGCTTCTCGTGGGTGTTTTTATCATTATTTCTATATTAAAAAGTAGAAGAAAATGGTCTGATAGACCAATATCAATGATCTGCTTTATATCAACTTTCAGTCCTTTAGTAATCACTAAGTCTAACGTATGACCTGCTTTATGTGTAGGCTGATTAACGAGCTGTCTCAAATCAAAAGAATCCAGGAGGTTCATAAATTCTTTTACTTTTAGATCACACTGATTATCTATATGAAAATTAAAGTCGCCAACTATTAGGAGTGTGTCATAGTTAGTAATTAAAATTGACATTAAGTCAAAGAATTCCTCAAAAAAAGACGCATTGAATTTTGGAGGTCTATACACGGATAATACTAGAACATGAGAATCTCCATGGATAACAATGGTGAGATACTTAAAGGACTTGAACTTACCAAAACTGACATCTTTACATTTTAACCGGCTCGAGTAAATGTTTGCCAAGCCGCCCCCCTTTTTCCCTGGCGGTCTGCACGAGTAAAACTGTAATCCGGAGGCGAAGATTCGATTAAAACAGCCGCGCCGTCTGAGTTAAGCCACGTTTCAATATCAATAAAATCTATTTTTTTATCACTAATAAGATCGTTGATAAAAAATGTTTTGTAGTTAAAGCTCTAACATTTAATAATGCCATATTTAATGTTTCGGATGGGCAGAGATGAATACTATATGCGTTATTGATATTTGGACTAGGAACTAAATTATTTTTATTAGCGCTGCTCTGTGTGTATTTTTTGTTTAATCTGTGATCTGTTTTTATAGTTTTAATACATTGTTCCGCTAAAATAGTAATTTTAGACATTACTGGTATGGTCTATTTTGGGTTCATATTCTGTGAAGTCCTTGTCTGGCTAGAGCCTTACTCACCGTTTTTGTGCTCCATTGTGGCAGATTTAATAATTGCACTGTGACCCACAGAGATATGAATACTGATAGCATATTTGCATCTTTTCAATAGTTCTGTTCAACAGATAATTTCTTCCTAAAGACTTATCTAACTATGATATTACAAGTCAGAGACTATATCTGACATATGTATCCATTCTTCTACCTATCCATCTGTTCCTAACCCACTTATCTGAGGCAGCATAAACCAATTTCCTATCTTTCCTAGCCAAGCTACATCAAAAATCTACAAATGCTTCTGTTTTGTCTTGGTAGAGTAATATTTTACTCTACTTTCCCCTTTTGTATTATTAATATGTAGCCTTTGACAAAATGCCTCAAATCTCACAGACTTACCACTGTTTATAAGGTATTGTACTTTATAACTTCTCCCCACCTTCCCTCCTACATCTATAACCTCAGGCAATTAGGTGTAGTAAAAGTCAAGCAGGAGTCAAGTTACACATAAAATAATGTATTATTGATAATAGTCATAAATAACAATATGCAAAGTACATTTGAATATGGGCAACCATACAGCCTGATAAATGGTGATGTGTAGTTTTAGGCAGCTCACAGACTTGTTAGTTACTTAAAAATGTCTCTACTTAAGGCATCATTTGTAGTCAGCTCTCTTCAGAACAGGCTTTATGCCTGTTTGAATATGACTGCTGAGCTGTGCTCTTCATTGTTTTGTCCTTTTTAGTTCTTGGTGTGAGGTGGTCATTCAGCAGTTTGGTAAGAGAGAGAGTGAGGTTAAGCAAGCAAAGTTACAGATTTTCTGTCCAACCCCTAGAGCCAATAGGACGTCATGGTACTTAAAGGCTTCTGATACAAGCCAGTTCCAAACAGCCATACTTCAGACAAATGGGGGGTATAGAACATCTTAACACCTGCCATTCCCCAAAACCATATGTTAAGGTAAAGCTTGGCAGTTAGGCAGCCTGGCTTTCCTATGGGGGTTGAAAGACTTTAGCAGAGAAATACTTGCCAAACTGTCTTTAGGCACTAATCCCCCCCCCCATCGTAAAATTACAAAGAGACTCAGTCGTAAAAGGGGGGAAGGGGTTTTTAAACCATCAAACCATTGCTGTTATTATCAATAATGTAATACTTAATTACAAATAAAGACATACAAAATATTTATCAAGTTATATGCAAAATCTCACATCACAACAGCTTTCATCACAATTTTGTGAAAACAATTTCAAATTAGGGTGGCTTACTCTAATTCAGACTTTTATTATTTAAGCTGTCACACACTTGCGATTGGGAGACAGCTGGATGGCCTAAATGATAGCGATTCCATGGCAGACCAGGGGGCAGCGGAGTGCGCTGACTGTCTCTCTCAATCTCTTGCAGACCGTCTACGGGAAAACCTGCAGGGTACCAGCGCTTCTGATGACATCGCTTCTGGTTCTGGCGCTGATGATGTCGCCACTTCCAGTCCCGAGGACGTCACGTCTGGTTCTCGCCCCAATGATGATGTCACTTCAGGTCCTGACGATGTCATTTCCGGTTCTGCACAGATGACATCACTTCCTTTGAGTGGCCTTTAAAGCCGCCATCTTGTCTCAATAACTTATTCTGTTTTGGACTCTTATCTGTGAACATCTCTGTTCAATTTAAACCTCAATTTTGCAGCCCTTGAACAAATTTACAGGTGGCTTCCCCAAACCTTCATGATGTCTAAGACTCATTCTTGTGACAAAGCACATTATGCATTTACAAGAGTCATAAAAGTGGCAAGAGCTCAAATAATTTTATTTAATTTTACCTATCTCTGTAAAACAAATTTCTCTGTTGTCTTTACATACCTGTGATTTAGTGTGGTACACTACATGTTGAACATGCTCAGTGCCTGATAGTTGCAAGGTGGCATAGTGTTAAGCACAGTTTCCTCATAGTTCTGGGTACCTGTGCCTGTGTGGGATTATCGTTCAGGTGCTCCAGTTTTCCCTAACACCTCCCAAAGTCATGTGGGTTAGGTTAAGTGGTTTAAATTAGTGCAGCATGAGTGAGTGTAGCCCTTGAAAGAGTATTTAATGTTCTCTAATGCCCTCCAATAGCATAATGCAGCATTTTTAAGTGTAGTTTAAACCCTTTACTAAAATGGTCAAAGAAACACTGTTATTCTGGCATGCACATATTTTCTTTTAAAATAGGAAAAAATTGTAAGTTAGAAAGAAAGGAAAAGTTTCCTTGAGCTCTGCTTAAAATTCCTAATTCATACATACAATAATTGAGGTCATACCTAAGTAAAGTCAAATAAAGGATTGACATGGTACGTTTTCAACATCTTTGTACAAGAAGGCTCTTATTGAAACCACAGTCACAATGTTACCATCTCTTACAGCAGTTATCTTTGTTCCAAAAAAGAGCAGAGCTCTCATTTTATTCCTTTTCAGGTCAGCATGTGAATAAGTCTGATTGTTATAACCTCAAATTGCACTCTAAAGCCTGTGCTAGCTTTCAGCTCTTGAGAAAATGTGTTAAAAGCCAGTAGAGTAGAAGGAGGGGTTGCAGCTCATTAACTTTGCTTATTCATATCCATTTCCAGGAAGTTTTGCATTATATGTCAGTCATTTCTCTAAAGGATTTGCTTTACGCATTTTCTTTCTGCTTTGAACAGATTTTCAGTTATTTGTGTTAAATGCAGGCAAAAACATTTCAATAATGATAATGATAAAAGCAACATACTGATTGAAACTTTCATAAAAGAAAAAGAAGAAAGTAACCTTCACTGCAGTATCATTTCAAAAACAGAACAACATTATAACGGCACAAGGAATATGGTTTCTTAAAGCAATGAAAATTACAGTCTATAGGTGATGTACAGAGACTCTGTTAAATACCCTCTTCCTTTTCTTTTCAATGCTTATAGATGCACAGAATTGTCTCCTTATATCCCATTTGTACGCATCTGTATTTGAATCCTTTGGTAGTCATGTACTGTTGATCCCAAGTATTTAAACTCATCCACCTTCGCCAACACTACTCCCTGAATCCTCACCATTCCACTGACCTCCCTCTCATTTACAGACATGTATTCTGTCTTGTTCCTACTGACCTTCATTCCTCTCCTCTCTATAGCATATCTCCACCTCTCCAGTGTCTCCTTGGCCTGCTTCCTACTCTTACAACAGATCATAAAGTCATCAGCAAACATCATAGTCCACAGGGACTTCTGTCTAATCTCATCTGTCAACCGGTCCATCACCTTTGCAAATAAGAAAGAGCTCAGAGCCGATCCCTGATGTAATCCCACCTCCAGATTGAATGCATCCATTACTTCTTTTGCAGACCTCACCACTGTCACACTTCCCTCTTACATATCCTGTATCTTATGTACTTCTCCCAGAGGTAAACGCGACTACTTAGGAGGTGCTGAGGGATTTGGAAACTGTAGAGGGAGAAGTGCTGCTCAGATTAAATAAGTTGAAATCAAACAAATCACCAGGACCAGATAATATTTATCCTCGTGTTCTTAAGGAGGTTAGTGAGTACATATATAAACCCTTGACACATATTTTTAGGAAGTCACTGCGCACTGGAGAGATTCAGAAGGACTGGAAAATGGCAAATATCATCCCATTATATAAAAAGGTCAGATCTAAGCAACTATTGGCCAGTAAGCTTAACATGCATTACAGGAAAATTAATGGAAGGGATTATTAAGGATAAGATTGAGCAACACCTGGCAAGGACAGGAGTTATTCTGAACAGTCAGCATGAGTTCAGAAGAGAGAGGTATGATTCTACATATCAGGCAAAATAAAAATAATCTAGTCCTTATCAGGTTTTACAATTAGGTAAATACAATCACAGATGAACAACAACACATGACATATTACACAGTGTCATTATTTATTTAAGAAAAACTAAGCCAAAATGTAGAAGCAGTGTATGAAAAGTTAAGTACCTTATTGCTTCCATCTATATATATAATTCACTAAGGCAAGACAACCGTGGAAAGCACGCCGGAAGGGGCGTGGATTCACTAAGCCGCCGACAAGTGAGACAACTATGGCGCACGCAGGAAGGAGCCACGTCCACCAACTCGGACGCGACGACACAGAAAAACCGCCGTTATTTATATTTGTCTGTCGTAGAGGTCACATGCAGCTCCGGCCCACGTTGACTATTAATAGAGGCATGTTTCTCGCAGAGGTGAATCGCCATATGCGGCGTGTAAAACTGTTTGCGAGGGGTATCCCATGGGATCCTTAAAATGTTCCTTTACAACTGAGGTTAAAACACAATGAAGTGAGCAGTCTTTAAAAAATGAGTTTTTGGTTACGACGCACGACCGTGTGCACTACAGCAAACTGTTTTACACGTTACATACAGCAATTCGCATCCGCGACAAACATGCGTCTTCTTAGATTCTCCTGCACTTTGTACACACCCCCCTCCCACCATGGTCGGGTGTCTTGGTGCATTATATATAGAAAGGCAGCCAAAACAGAGCAATGAAAAGTCTATGTGAGTCACAGGTGCATCTGGACTGTTCAAAGACTCGAGTGACGAGTTGGAGGTGGGCACATGAGAAGGCAGTGAATACTGAATGAGAAATCAGCAGACTAGCATGACGGAAGGAGCGGAGTGGATGTCCTTCTCCTCTCCTCCCGTTCCACCCTCAGCGCCGCACGGATGATTGTGTGTTGGTTCGTTCCGTGCATTGGTTAAAACCCAATGGAGGAAGCAGTCATTAAAAACCAATAAGCTCTGTGCCTCTGTTTCTTTACCGTCTCACCTGCTTCACCAATGCAGGCCCCGCAACAGGCGATCCAGCGGCGTCATTCCCATGACCGCCGGGCAGCCAACCAGGTAACCAAAGTCTTTGGGTTCAGGGGGGAGTATGGTTACAAAGCTGAAACTTAAAGGAATTGACGGAAGGGCACCACCAGGTGTGGAGCCTTTCGCTTCATTTGACTCAACACAGGAAACCTCACCCGGCCCGGACACGGACAGGATTGACAGATTGATAGCTCTTTCTCGATTCTGTGGGTGGTGGTGCATGGCAGTTCTTAGCTGGTGGAGCGATTTGGCTGGTTATTTCCGAAAAACGAACGAGACTCCCCCTGCTAAATAGTTACACGACCCAACAGCGTCGGCGCCCAAATTCTTAGAGGGACAAGTGGCTTTCAGCCACGTGAGACTGAGCATTAACAGGTCTGTGATGCACTTGTATGTCCGGTACTGCACACGCTACACTGAATGGATCAACGTGTGTCTACCCGGGCGCTGGAGGCGGGTAAGCCATTGAACCCCATTCGTGATGGAGACCGTGGCTTCCAATTGTTCCCCATGAACGAAATTCCCAGTAGCGCGGGTCATACGCCGCACTGATTACGCCCCTGCCCTTTGTAAAGCCCCCATGGTCGGGTGACTTGGTGGATTATATATAAAAAAAAAGCAGCCAGACCGCAAAGAACAATGAAAAATCAACGTGGAAACCGACTGAGGCGGTGTTTGGAAAATTAACAGTCAACGTGACTCACAGGTGCGTGTGGACTGTACACAGACGAAAGCGACTCAGGTAGGGAGTTGGGGCGGCACATAAGCGGCAGTGCGTACTGAACGCGCCGCTCAACCCCGCCCTTCGCTTTGAAGGAGAAAGCGCGATGGTGCTCATCCGGTTTTCAGTCACGGACAATTGTATGTGGATTCGTAGCGTGCATTGTTGCAACGTTACTTTTCTTGGTAGTTTATTAAATTACGGATTTTTCAAATGTTTATTTTTTCCTCTGTGCTTAAAAATCATTTAAAAAGCGGTCTGATTATGCGGCGTATGCCACGGGTTGGCTAGTAGGAATTAAGAGGATAAGTATCAGCCTGGTGCTGCTAATTAAATACTTAATTGATCATCAGCAAATGTGACCACCTCTATAAAACCAGAAGCTTTGGCAGTTTTCTGGTCTGGAGTATTCAGCTGTGTGTTAACACAATGCCAAAGAGGAAAAACATCAGCAATTATCTTAGAGTAGCAATCTGGGAAGGGTTATAAGGCCATTTCCAAACAATTTCAAATCCGTCATTTTACAGTGAGAAAGATGATTCACAAGGGGAAAATCTTCAAGACAGCTGACAGTCTTTCCAGAACAGGACATCCAAGCAAATTCACCCCAAGGTCAGACTGTACAATGCTCAGAGAAGTCGCAAAAATCCCAAAAGCTAAATGTCAGATTCTACAGGGCTCAGTTAGAATGTTAAATGTTAAAGTTCATGACAGTAAAATTCGAAAAAGACTGAACAGTATGGCTTGTTTGTAAGTGTTGCCAGGAGAATGCCTCTACTCTCTAAAGAGAAAATGGCAGCATGGTTTGCAATTTAAAACCACGAGACCTCTGCAACAATGTCCTTTAGACAGATACGACCAAAGTGAAAAGGGTAGTATAGTGGTGCAGTGATTGACACTCAAGTCAAGTCAAGTCAAGTCAAGTTGGGGAGCATGCACTGGTACAGTACGTTGCCGCACCCATTACATGGCGAAACAACTCGGGCTCCTGGTTGGCAACCCCCCAGGCAGACAAGCGGCCCAGTCCCACCCTCCAGAAATGACCCTCTATCTGCCGCAGCCAGGTGCTATGTGGGTGGCCCCTTGTCCTGGTCCAGCCACTTGGGTCCCCAACAATGAGGATCTTACGATCCGGATCACCCTCAGGGAAACGCGCCACATGGCAGGTAGTGCTGTAACTGATGTTCCCTCACAATGCAGGTAATGTGCTTCATTCGGGACTCCTTGAGCAACCACTCATTCGACACAAAGTCAAACCAACGGTACCCAAGGATTTTCCGGAGACACACAGTACCAAAGGAATCCAGTCTTCATCTCAGGTCACTGGAACGGTCCATGTCTCGCAACCATATAGCAAGACTGGAAGCACCAGGACTCTAAAGACTTGGACCTTCGTCCTTTTGCATAGATATCTGGAGCGCCATACACCACTTTTCAGTGACCTCAAGACCCCCATGCTCTCCCAATTCATCTACTGACTTCATAGGAAGAGTCACCAGAGACATGAATGTCACTGCCAAGGTAAGTAAACCTCTCAACAAGGTCGACACTCTCTCCGTAAACAGGCACACTGCTGATGGCTGTGTCCAAGAGGTCATTAAAGGCATAGATCTTGGTTTTTATCCAGGACACTCGCAAGCCCAGACACTCAGACTCCTCACTCAGTCTCTTGAGCACCCCGATCAGAGCCTCCATTGACTCCGTGAATCTTTCTTCACCAACTATGGTAGACTTCTTAGGCGTAAAACCAGACTGCTCCGGTCACTGGTAGGAGAGCAAGTGATCATGGATCCTATTGAGGACAACCCTAGCAAGGACCTTACCCAGCATCAAGAGCAGTGTTATCCCCCTGTAGTTGCTGCAATTCAGGCGATCACTCTTCCCTTTCCAGATAGGGACGACAAGTCCCGTTTTCCAGTCAGTTGGGATGATTCCAATCTCCCAAATGGAGGCAAAGATTGCTTGCAATGCCAGGAGGACAGTCTAACCACCAGCGTGGAGAGGTTCACCCGGATACCACAGATCCCTGCACCCTTTCCCCCCTCAGCTAGTTCACCATCTGTGCAATCTCAGTAAGACTGGGTGGTTCACAGCTAATTGGAGGATCAACCTCAAGAACCTTGGACCCAGAGATATCGAATGTCCTAGCCGGAGGATCAGCTTTGAACAACTGCTCAAAGTAGCCAGCCCAGCGGGTCACAACTGTAGTGTCATCCGTAAGTTGGGCACTAGAGGAGAAAAGGTCTGTAATTTGGGGGGGGTTTCGGGGTGAAAAAAATTCCCAAGGGGGGGTAAAAAAGGGGGCAAAAAAAAGGGGGGGGTTGGGACTTGAAGCATGGAACCACAGGATTGGTTTTGGTCAATGGGTTTCAAAGATTACCCGGGGGGGGGGTGATAAGAAAGAGCTCAGGCGATCCCGATGTTCCAGATTGAATGCATCCATCACTTCTTTTGCAGACCTCACCACTGTCACACTTCCTCTTACATATCCTGTATCTTATGTACTTCTCCCAGAGGAAACGTGACTACTAAGGAGGTACTGAGGATTTGGAAACTGTAGGAGAAGTGCTGCTCAGATTAAATAAGTTGAAATCAAACAAATCACCAGGACCAGATAATATTTATCCTCAGTTCTTAAGGAGGCTAGTGAGTACATATATAAACCCTTGACACATATTTTTGAAGTCACTGCACTGAGAGATTCAGAAGGACTGGAAAATGGCAAATATCATCCCATTATATAAAAGGTCAGATCTAAGCAACTATAGGCCAGTCAACTTAACTTTGCATTACAGGAAAATTAATGGAAGGCATAATTAAGGATAAGACTGAGCAACACCTGGCAAGGACAGGAGTTATTCTGAACAGTCAGCATGGGTTCAGAAGAGAGAGGTCGTGTTTTACTAACATGCTGGAATTCTATGAGGAGGAAACAATAGGATACGATCAAAGTGGAGCATATGATATTATTTATCTTGACTTTCAGAAAGCATTTGATAAGGTGCCACATGAGAGGTTGGGCATCAAATTAAAAGAGGTGGGAGTTCAGGATGATGTTTTAGATGGGTGCAGAATTGGCTCAGACACAGGAAGTAGAGGGTGATGGTGCGAGTAACCTCTTTAGAATTGGTTGATGTTAAGAGTGGTGTTCCAGAGGGGTCAGTGCTAGGGCTGCTGCTATTTTTAATACATATAAATGATTTAGAAAGGAATATAAATGACAAGCTGGTTAAGTGAGCAGATGATACCAAGATAGGTGGATTAGCAGATAATTTGGAATCTGTTATATCATTACAGAAGGACTTGGATAGCAAACAGGCTTGGGCAGATTTATGGCAGATGAAATTTAATGTCAGTAAATGTAAAGTATTACACGTAGGAAGTAAAAAGTAAAATCCATGGCGGAGAAGTAGTGTGTTAAAAAAGGTAGAAAAAGAAAAGGGAACATTTTAAAAATAACGTAACATGACTGTCAATATACAGTATTTGTTTTGTGAGTGTTACTGAGTGTTGCTGTCATCAAGGATTTGATTATCATTATTTCTTTCAATCAGGTTCGATTTGTAGGATGTGTTGTGTTCAAGTTACATTCCGTGTTTGTCAATCGTTGTAAAGATGACAGGTTTCATTCATCGATTCGTTTCTTACTGCATCAATAAACAGCTCGTCTTCTTCTTTATCTGAGACCTGACACACTGCATGCACAGGTTTTTTTTACACTGTCTTCCTTTAGCGGGACATTGACTTTTTCCACCGTGTGCTTTGTTTCCACAGTAGCTGCATTTATGAATATGCTTATCAGACGCTTCATATTTTTTGCTGCCTTTTCAATTGTGTAATTCGGTTTTGTTCAGCGCTCTTTGGAACTGTTGCTTTTATCTGTGCACTGCGCAGTTCACGTGAGCCACTCGTGTACTTGCATCGAAGGTTCCCAGCTGTGCTGGTGCCATCTCGTGCTATGTCCATAGCTTTATTTAATGTTACCTTAGTCCTGGCACTTAAAACTTCTCTCGCAGTTTGCTGAGTTTGTGTCAAACACCACCCTGACCATCTCATCTTCCTCTCCATAAGCACAGTCCTTCACCCGTGAATATTTACCCGTGGCAGTTTGCTATTGGATTGCCGCTGACGGACGGCCTTATATGGGCAGGCACTAAATTACAAACGCCAGCGGCAGCCTGTCTATGAACTTAATTTAAAGTGTAGGTTTACATGCGTGCTTTGTTTCAAGTAGCAGAACTCATGAATATGGTTGTATATGTGCGCTCGCTTCTTATTGTTTGCTGCCTTCTCAATTATATAATGCATGTTTTCTTGAGCTTTTTGAGGTCTTCCTGGTTTTCTATGTACTGACGTGGAATTCAGTGGGACGTGATGATGTCATGAATCAGCCCCGCTTAACTCATCTCATTACAGTAAATGGAAAAACTGCTTCAGTTATGACCATTACGCATAGAATTTCGATATAAAACCTGCAACTTTGTAAAGCTGTAAGGATGAACCTGCAAATTTCAGCCTTCCACCCACGGAAATTGGAGAATTAGTGATGAGTCAGTGAGTGGTGAGTCAGTGAGTCAGTGAGTGAGTGAGTGAGTGAGTGAGTGAGTGAGGGCTTTGCCTTTTATATAGTAGTATTTTGTTTTAAAATTTTGTTATTATTATAAATTAGTATAAATATATTTCTCGATTCTGTGGGTGGTGGTGCATGGCAGTTCTTAGCTGGTGGTGGCGATTTGGCTGGTTATTTCCGAAAAGCGAGCGAGACTCCCACCTGCTAAATGAGTTACCGACCCAACAGCAGTCGGCGTCCAAATTCTTAGAGGGACAAGTGGCTTTCAGCCACGTGGGACTGAACATTAACAGGTCTGTGATGCACTTGTATGTCGGTACTGCTGCGCTACACTGAATGGATTGCGTGTGCTACCCGGCGGGCAGGCGTGTAAGCCATTGAACCCCATTAAATGATGGAGACCGTGGCTTCAATTGTTCCCCATGAGCGAAATTCCCAATGCGATGCGGGTCATACGCTCGCACTGATTCACGTCCCTGCCCTTTGTAAAGCCCCCCATGGCCGGGTGACTTGGTGGATTATATATAAAAAAAAAGCAGCCAGAACTGCAAAGAACAATGAAAAATCAACGTGGAAACCGACTGAGGCTGTGTTTGGAAAATTAACAGTCAACGTGACTCACAGGTGCGTGTGGACTGTACACAGGCAGCGACTCAGGTAGTAGGAGTTGGGGGGGCACATAAGCGGGCAGTGCGTACTGAGCGGCGCCGTTCAACCCGTCGCCGCTTTGGAAGCGCGATGGTGCTCATCCGGTTTTCAGTCACGGACAATTGTATGTGGATTCGTAGCGTGCATTGTTTGCGCGTTACTTTTCTTAGTAGTTTATTAAATTACGGATTTTCAAATGTTTATTTTTTCCTCTGTGCTTAAAAATCATTTAAAAGCGGTCTGATTATCGGGTATACCACGGGTTGCTAGTAGGAATTAAGAGGATAAGTATCAACCTGGTGCTGCTAATTAAATACTTAATTGATCATCAGCAAATGTGACCACCTCTATAAAACCAGAAGCTTTGGCAGTTTTCTGGTCTGGAGTATTCAGCTGTGTGTTAACACAATGCCAAGAGGAAAAACATCAGCAATTATCTTAGAGTAGCAATCTGGGAAGGGTTATAAGGCCATTTCCAAACAATTTCAAATCCGTCATTTTACAGTGAGAAAGATGATTCACAAGGGGAAAATCTTCAAGACAGCTGACAGTCTTTCCAGAACAGGACATCCAAGCAAATTCACCCCAAGGTCAGACTGTACAATGCTCAGAGAAGTCGCAAAAATCCCAAAAGCTAAATGTCAGATTCTACAGGGCTCAGTTAGAATGTTAAATGTTAAAGTTCATGACAGTAAAATTCGAAAAAGACTGAACAGTATGGCTTGTTTGTAAGTGTTGCCAGGAGAATGCCTCTACTCTCTAAAGAGAAAATGGCAGCATGGTTTGCAATTTAAAACCACGAGACCTCTGCAACAATGTCCTTTAGACAGATACGACCAAAGTGAAAAGGGTAGTATAGTGGTGCAGTGATTGACACTCAAGTCAAGTCAAGTCATGTCAAGTTGGGGAGCATGCACTGGTACAGTACGTTGCCGCACCCATTACATGGCGAAACAACTCGGGCTCCTGGTTGGCAACCCCCCAGGCAGACAAGCGGCCCAGTCCCACCCTCCAGAAATGACCCTCTATCTCACGCAGCCAGGTGCTATGTGGGTGGCCCCTTGTCCTGGTCCAGCCACTTGGGTCCCCAACAATGAGGATCTTACGATCCGGATCACCCTCAGGAAGCGCCCATGGCAGGTAGTGCTGTAACTGATGTTCCCTCACAATGCAGGTAATGTGCTTCATTCGGGACTCCTTGAGCAACCACTCATTGACACAAAGTCAAACCAGCGGTACCCAAGGATTTTCGAGACACACAGTACCAAAGGAATCAGTCTTCATCTCAGGTCACTGGAACGGTCCATGTCTCGCAACCATATAGCAAGACTGGAAGCACCAGGACTCTAAAGACTTGGACCTTCGTCCTTTTGCATAGATATCTGGAGCGCCATACACCACTTTTCAGTGACCTCAAGACCCCATGCTCTCCCAATTCATCTACTGACTTCATAGGAAGAGTCACCAGAGACATGAATGTCACTGCCAAGGTAAGTAAACCTCTCAACAAGGTCGACACTCTCTCCGTAAACAGGCACACTGCTGATGGCTGTGTCCAAGAGGTCATTAAAGGCATAGATCTTGGTTTTTATCCAGGACACTCGCAAGCCCAGACACTCAGACTCCTCACTCAGTCTCTTGAGCACCCCGATCAGAGCCTCCATTGACTCCGTGAATCTTTCTTCACCAACTATGGTAGACTTCTTAGGCGTAAAACCAGACTGCTCCGGTCACTGGTAGGAGAGCAAGTGATCATGGATCCTATTGAGGACAACCCTAGCAAGGACCTTACCCAGCATCAAGAGCAGTGTTATCCCCCTGTAGTTGCTGCAATTCAGGCGATCACTCTTCCCTTTCCAGATAGGGACGACAAGTCCCGTTTTCCAGTCAGTTGGGATGATTCCAATCTCCCAAATGGAGGCAAAGATTGCTTGCAATGCCAGGAGGACAGTCTAACCACCAGCGTGGAGAGGTTCACCCCGGATACCACAGATCCCTGCACCCTTTCCCCCCTCAGCTAGTTCACCATCTGTGCAATCTCAGTAAGACTGGGTGGTTCACAGCTAATTGGAGGATCAACCTCAAGAACCTTGGACCCAGAGATATCGAATGTCCTAGCCGGAGGATCAGCTTTGAACAACTGCTCAAAGTAGCCAGCCCAGCGGGTCACAACTGTAGTGTCATCCGTAAGGACCGTTCCATCAGCTGCCCTGACTGTGACTCTCCGAGGAACAGATTCAGATGTGCGTAATGCTTCGATTCCTCTGTAAGCACGACGTGGGTTGCTAGACCACAGATGGTGTGTCACTTGCTCAAAGATTCCTCTAACAAACGCCTCTTTATCTGCCCTCAGAGCCATTGCAGCCGTCCTTCTCAGTTCCAGAGTTGCCATTGAGCCATGCACTGCGCCTCCGCTCAATGATATCCAGGGTGCCCTGCGAGATGAATCACCTCCTTCTGGGAACACCAGTAACACCAACACACAATTGATTCACACTGCAGCCTGGTAATAGGAAATGTAGGTTCAGGTTTGTATATTCTCTGTGTGGAGTGAAATAAATGTAAGCATGAATGGAAAAGATACGTAAATGGTTTAAATAGTAGATGCTAAATAATAATAATACTAATTATAATAATAATAATAAAATAATGAAGAGTTACTAGACAGCTGGGCAACTACAGCAGAAGTAGTAAGGGTGACAGCAAAAAGGATGCTTGGCGTGAAATCTGGAGAGGAAGGAGGAAAAGGAAACCTGGTGGTGGAATAGGGAAGTACAGGAGAGTATACAGAGGAGAAGAGGATTGAAAAGAAGAAGTTAAGTAATCAGAGAGATACAGAAAGTAGACAAGAGTACAAGGAGATCAGGCATAAGGTGAAGAGAGAGGTGGCAAAGGCTAAAGAAAAGGCGTATGATGAGTTGTATGAGAGGTTGGACACTAAGGAGGGAGAAAAGGATCTGTACCGATTGGCTAGACAGAGGGACCGAGCTGGGAAAGATGTGCAGCAAGTTAGGGTGATAAAGGATGAAGATGGAAACATACTCACAAGCGAGGAGAGTGTGTTGAGCAGATGGAAAGAGTACTTTGAGAGGCTGATGAATGAAGAGAATGAGAGAGAAGAAGTTGGATGATTTGGAGACAGTGTATCGGGAAGTGCAATGGATTAGCAAAAAGGGAAGTAAGAACAGCAATGAAGAGGATGAAAAATGGAAAGGCCATTGGTCCAGATGCTTTAATGGAATCTTGGAAAGTGAGAGGATATGTAGAAGTAGTAGTTAATACAGGGAGATAAAATTGATTAGCCACAGCATGAAATTATGGGGAAGAGTAGTTGAAGCTAGGTTAAGAAGGGAGATGATGATTAGTGAGCAGTAGTATTTTTTCATGCCAAGAAAGACCACCACAGGTGCACTGTTTGCTCTGATGGTGTTGAGAAGGCCAGAAGAAGTTGCATTGTGTCTTAGTGGACTTGGAGAAAGTATATGACAGGGTGCCTTGAGAGGAGTTGTGGTATTGAGTCGGGAGTGGCAGAGAACATTAGAAAATTAGAACACTCTAGACGAGAACAGGCCATTCAGCCCAACAAAGCTCGCCAGTCCTATCCACTTATTTCTTCCAAAAAAACATCAAGTCGAGTTCTGAAAGTCCCTAACATCTTACTGTTTACCACACTACTTGGTATCTTATTCCAAGTGACTATCGTTTTTTGTGTAAAGAAAAACTTCCTAATGTTTGTGCAAAATTTACCCTTAACAAGTTTCCAACTGTGTCCCCATGTTCTTGTTGAACTCATTTTAAAATACAAGTCTCGTAATTCATAATTTTAATCACTTCAATCATGTCACCTCTTAAGCTTCTTTTGCTTAAACTGTATAAGCTGAGCTGTTTTAATCTTTCCTCATAATTCAACCCCTGTAGCCCTGGAATCAGCCTAGTCGCTCTTCTCTGGACCTTTTCTAGCGCTGCTATGTCCTTTTTGTAGCCTGGAGACCAAAACTGCACACAGTAAAGATGAGGCCTCACCAGTAGTTTACATAGGTTGAGCATAAACTCCTTGGACTTGTACTCCACACATCTATACTAATAAAAGGCAAAGCCCTCACTGACTGACTGACTGACTCACTCACTCACTCACTGACTGACTCACTTATCACTAATTCTCCAACTTCCCGTGTAGGTGGAATGCTGAAATTTAGCAGGCTCATTCCTTACAGCTTACTTACAAAAGTTAGGCAGGTTTCATTTCGAAATTCTACGCGTAACGGTCATAACTGGAACCTACTTTCATATACTATATACGGCCATAGCGGCCAGCTCGGTCGCCATGTGAGGCGGAGTTGCGTCTTGCATCATCACGTCTCCCACATAATTGAGTGCCTGCCCATATAAGGCCGTCCCTCAGCGGCAATCCAATAGAAACACTCTGCCACTAAATATTCAGACGAAGATGAGATGGTCAGGGTGGTGTTTGACACAAACTCAGCGAAACTGCGAGAGAAACTTTTAAGTGCTGGGTATTAGCTGACATTAAATAAAGCCGTGGGCATCGCGAGATCACACAAGATAGCACAGGCACAGCTCAGAAGCTTCGATGCATGTACTCTGAGCGGCTCACGTGAACTGACTATGAACGCAGTATGCAGAGAACAAGCAAGACCTCTAAAGAGTGGCAAGACTTTTGATCACGTGAATGTGTCTGCAAAAAGTGGCGTTTCCTGCACTGCAAAAATACTATTATAAAACTCGGGCAGCCAGCGCACGCGTAGCTGTGCCGGCATTTGAAACGCTGACTGTGCTTTTGCCTTAAGTGAAAGTAAACACTTTTTTCCTCCTTCCCCTGACCTGTACCCAAGACAACTGCAAACACTGGATCCCATTTCTTGACTGCGGCAAACTAATATTAAACCCCTTATCAAGCGGGGTCATTTTTGCTAAATTGCTTGTAATTCGACCTCTCCAAATTAGAATCATTGCTGTTATTGAACTATCTGGAGTATAAACACATGTTTGGTCTCTTTGTAAAGGTAACATTCTCTAGTTTCACCCTTAGTAGTCAGAATCACTGTAGGTGTGACTGATCAAAAGTTATGCATATTAGAACAAATGAATTTTTTTGTTCTCGCCCAAGTTTTTTTGTGAAAATAAAGGCCTCTATAGCTGCAGTAGGTAGGTGGGGACAGAAACACACTATGTACCAACAGAATAACTTGTTGACTACTCACATTTCAAATTTGAAAAGAATACCTGTAAAAATGACACTTTTACACCAGTTTTTATGTGGGCATGTCCAGGTGCTTTTTAGAGGGACCATTATCCACATTTTGGAATGTATGGAAAAAGTGTAATAACTTTTGAATGCTTCAACCCACATATATCAATGAGGGCTCTACTGAAAGCTTACACCTAAAGGAATCTATATCTACACACAGTGTCACTCTATTAGTTATAAAAATAATAAAAACAATAAAAATACACATTTCAATATAAAATAGTCAATACAAGTCTTATGGGCCAAAAATATATATATATATTTTATTTTTACTTTTTTTATAAAATGCACACAAACTATATACATTTCTTTTACAAACTGTTACAACACAGCTCAGCGTTTTTCCATGTGCCACTTGATGGCAGCAATCACTAGCAGGCAGAAAGCACAAGGGCGTGTCACATGTCGCTCTCTGCCATTAGACGTCTCCTGGGCCGATTGATTACTTTCACGCGTACATGCCTCTAATACTATTTAATCGAGAGTGTATTTACGTTTATCTGTACTTTTATTCATATTTAAAATGCGAAAAAACTTGGTTAAATCACAATAAACAACCACGCACCAAGTCTGCAGACTGGCACAAATGCCACCTTCGCAGCTGATCGTTTTGTTTACAAGTTAGTATGGCAAGTTACATATCAAAATGCTCAGCTGCTCATTGGCTGTAAGTTTTGAGTGTCACTCACAGTGTCCAATCAAACTGGTAGATTCTACCAGGGTTTGGAGTTATGCGTCATCGTTCAGCTGTCTGTGACACTTGTTGGCTATACGAGGTGCCAGTCAACCCCAGACCCGTCGTAATTGGCCAACTTAGGTGTCAATCAGAAGCTAACACTTCGGAGCATCAGTTACAGCACTCCGGTGATCTGGATCGTAAGATCCTCATTGTTGGGGACCCAAGTGGCTGGACCAGGACAAGGGGCCGCCCACATAGCACCTGGCTGCGGCAGATAGAGGGTCATTTCTGGAGGGTGGGACTGGGCGCTTGTCTGCCTGGGGGTTGCCAACCAGGAGCCCGAGTTGTTTCGCCATGTAATGGGTGCGGCAATGTACTGTACCAGTGCATGCTCCCAACTTGACTTGAGTGTCAATCACTGCACAACTATACTACCCTTCCTGACTTATAGTTTTGACTCACCCATATTCGGTACACATCCTGCACTTCTGAAAAGCATCACACACAAATATACCAAATAGAAATCTCCTTTTTATAATTATCAAAATAACATTTTTCGTTAAAACTTGATCCGGGTTTAAAGGGAAGATGTTTTGTACATTATAGGCATCTTTGTAAGCAAAGGAGATATTTTCATTTAACCCAATTTCACTAAGAACTCGGCATTTATATCAGGCATTTTAAATTTGTGTGCACAATATATTTTCAGCAATAGCTTGAATATTCAGTTCAACAGAAGTACATTTCAAACAGAGAAATCCCATTCACACATCGTGTCTTAGGTACAGATCAGCATTTTCAGACACAGAGCATTCTTTCAACATGTTTAATCGCTCAAAGCATTTTTCCTCAAATATACCACTTTCTAAAATAACTAAAGCTGAATTTTACACCTTTCATTATTTTTATACATCCTCTCGATCTCTTACTTTCTTGCTGCACTGCATTCTTATCTCGCATGTGTGATTTGCTGCATATTTAGATCTAAGTATTTTAAGTGTTTATTTTAACCAAACCCCCTTTGTTTCAAATCAGCTTCCGTATGTATTGATTTTGCAAGCGTTGCTGCTGTTAAACTACTCTTCATTTTCCTGATTTACGTAAATTATTAAAAAAGCAAACAAACACTACCCAGCAATGCACATTAAGATGTAAAAGAAACATAATTAAACCTCCAAATTATTCTCTCACAGACTACAAGGTGCGCAGGTCCTGTGGCTGCTAAACAAGTTCAAATCATCACCCCTCCACCACCACACTTGACAGTTGGTATGAGGTGTTTGTGCTGATATGCTATGTTTAGTTTTCACCAAATGTGGAACTGTGCATTATGATTAAACATTTTCACTTTGGTCGTATCTGTCTAAAGGACATTGTTGCAGAGGTCTCGTGGTTTTACCTTGCAAACCATGCTGCCATTTTCTTTTTAGAGAGTAGAGGTGTTCTCCTGGCAACACTTCCAAACAAGCCATACTGTTCAGTCTTTTTCTAATTTTACTGTCATGAACTTTAACATTTAACATTCTAACCGAGCCCTGTAGAGTCTGAGATTTAGCTCTTGGGATTTTTGCGACTTCTCTGAGCATTGCACAGTCTGACCTTGGGGTGAATTTGCTTGGATGTCCTGTTCTGGAAAGACTGTCAGCTGTCTTGAAGATTTTCCCCTTGTGAATCATCTTTCTCACTGTACAATGACGGATTTGAAATTAATTCCTACAAGCCAACCCAGCGTAGCATACGCCCATAATCAGGCCGCTTTTAAATGATTTTTAAGCACAGAGGAAAAAATAAACATTTGAAAAATCCGTAATTTAATAAACCACCAAGAAAAGTAACATTGCAACAATGCACGCTACGAACCAACATACAATTGTCCGTGACTGAAAACCGGAGGAGCGCCGCCGCTTTCTCCTTCCAAAGCGAAGGACGGGTTGAACGGCGCTCGTTCAGTACGCACTGCCCGCTTATGTGCCCGCCCCCAACTCCCTACCTGAGTCGCTGCCTGTGTACAGTCCACACGCACCTGTGAGTCACGTTGACTGTTAATTTTCCAAACACCGCCTCAGTCGGTTTCCACGTTGATTTTTCATTGTTCTTTGCGGTTCCGCTGCTTTTTATATATAATCCACCAAGTCACCCGACCATGGGGGGCTTTACAAAGGGCAGGGACGTAATCAGTGCGAGCGTATGACCCGCACGTACTGGGAATTTCTCGTTCGTGGGGAACAATTGGAAGCCACGGTCTCCATCACGAATGGGGTTCAACGGCTTACCACACCTCCCCGCGCCGGGTAGACACACGCTGATCCATTCAGTGTAGCGTGCAGTACCGACATACAAGTGCATCACAGACCTGTTAATGCTCAATCTCACGTGGCTGAAAGCCACTTGTCCCTCTAAGAATTTGGACGCCGACCGCTGTTGGGTCGTGTAACTATTTAGCAGGGGGAGTCTCGTTCGTTTTGGAAATAACCAGCCAAATCGCTCCACCAACTAAGAACTGCCATGCACCACCACCCACAGAATCGAGAAAGAGCTATCAATCTGTCAATCCTGTCCGTGTCCGGGCCGGGTGAGGTTTCCTGTGTTGAGTCAAATGAAGCGAAAGGCTCCACACCTGGTGGTGCCCTTCCGTCAATTCCTTTAAGTTTCAGCTTTGTAACCATACTCCCCCCTGAACCCAAAGACTTTGGTTACCCGGTTGGCTGCCCGGCGGTCATGGGAATGACGCCGCTGGATCGCCTTGTTGCGGGGCCTGCATTGGTGAAGCAGGTGAGACGGTAATGAAACAGAGGCACAGGGCTTATTGGTTTTTAAAGACTGCTTCCTTCATTGGGTTTTAACCAATGCACGGAACGAACCAACACACAATCGTCCATGCGGCACTCAGGGTGGAACGGGAGGAGAGGAGAAGGACATCCACTCCGCTCCCTCCGTCATGCTAGTCTGCTGATTTCTCGTTCAGTATACACTGCCTGCTCATGTGCCCACCTCCAACTCGTCACTCGAGTCGTTGTCGTCTTTGTACAGTCCAGATGCACCTGTGACTCACGTAGACTTTTCATTGCTCTGTGCGGTTTTGGCTGCCTTTCTATATATAATCCACCAAGACACCCGACCACGGTGGGAGGGGGGTGTGTACAAAGTGCAGGAGTATCTAAGAAGACGCATGTTTGTCGCGGATGTGAATTGCTGTATGTAGCGTGTAAAACAGTTTGCTATAGTGCACGCAGTCGTGCGTCGTAACCAAAAACTCGTTTTTTAAAGACTGCTCACTTCATTGTGTTTTAACCTCAGTTGTAAAGGAACGTTTTAAGGATCCCATGGGATACCCTCGCAAACAGTTTTTACGCGCATATGGCGATTCACCTCGCGAGAAACATGCCTCTATTAACAGTCAGCGTGGGTCGGAGCTGCATGTGACCTCTACGACAGACGAATATAAATGACGCCGGTTTTTCTGTGTCGTCGCGTCCGAGTTGGTGGGCGTGGCTCTGTGAGTTGTCGTCGTATCCAATGGTCTTGGAGTTGGTGGGCGTGGCTCCTTCTGCGTCGCCATAGGTGTCTCACTTGTCGGCGGCTTAGTGAATCCACGCCTCTTCCGGCGTGCTTTCCATGGTTGTCTTGCCTTAGTGAATTAACTTTAACTTTTCACACACTGCTTCTACATTTTGGCTTAGTTTTTCTTAAATAAATAATGACACTGTGTAATATGTCATGTGTTGTTGTTCATCTGTGATTGTATTTACCTAATTGTAAAACCTGATAAGGACTAGATTATTTTTATTTTGCCTGATATGTAGAATCATATAGATAGAGATCATATATCCTGTATAATCATATAGAGATTGATAGGCGGATTGTTGCGGCCTCCGCAGTTATGTGGGCTCTGCATCGGTCTGTCGTGGTAAAAAAGAAGCTGAGCCGTAAGGCAAAGCTCTCAATTTACCAGTCAATCTACGTTCCAACCCCTTACCTATGGTCATGAACTATGGGTAGTGACCGTAAGAACGAGATCGCGAATACAAGCGGCTGAACTGAGTTTCCTCCGCAGGGTGTCTGGGCTTTCCCTTAAAGATAGGGTGAGAAGCTCAGTCCTCCAGGAGGAGCTCAGAGTAGAGCCGCTGCTCCTCCACATCGAGAGGAGTCAGATGAGGTGGCTCCTGGACGCCTCCCTGGTGAGGTGTTCAGGGCACGTCCAACCGGAAGGAGGCCCTGGGGAAGACCCAGGACATGCTGGAGGGACTATGTCTCCCGGGTGGCCTGGGAACGCCCCAGGATTCTCCCAGAAGAGCTAGAAGAAGTGGCCAGGAGAGGGAAGTCTGGGCATCTCTGCTCAAGCTTCTGCCCCCGTGACCCGATCTCGAATAAGCGGAAGAGGATGAATGGATGGATATGTTGAATCTTATAGTTGAAAGAGGGTATACTTTCTTTTTCACATGACTCTATGTTGTGCAGTGGCTAAATTATAACTGTCAGTGCCCATTGGTTGTTATGTTATTTGCATGACTAGTGGACCTGGAAGTGGCTAGCTGGAAACAAAGCTTCTTCCACAGATCATATGCTCCCTGAGACTAGAGGTTTGTATTCTCATTGAAAATCTTGATACCCTTGGGACCCAACTTAGGGTTTTGTGCTGCAGGACTAAATACAAGAGTTATGCGTAGGCACAGGCAGTAAGACTTTATTCCTGTGGTTAGGAGTGGATGAACCTCTAAGAAAACTGTTCCCTGAACAGTAAATAAATTCACTATCATCATTCCATACTGTCTTACTGTAAAAATACATTCACTAATAAGAAGAAAAAGATAAAGTGTGTACATTTGTGATGTGGATCTGTATCTCTTTTCTTAACACTGAATTTTCAAACTAATCATAACAGGGATTTTGGTGCACATGCATACCATGACATGGCCATGGCATCTTTTTACATAAGTAATCAACACACTTGCATCTTGATAGGAGGGGGTGTGGCAGCATGGCAAGCGTGGCTCCCGGGCGCGATGTGGGAGTGGACGGCCCTACACTAAGTGCACAGGTGTAGGATTGTTCATGACCCTAATTGGCATCGGGAGCTGGTAATTGACACAGCTGTGCCACTTCCCCATTATTAAAGGGGAAGTGCGAGTGTAAGGAGAGGAGGATCGAAAAGAAAATGCAGAATGGAGGCTCAAACAGAGGGCAGTTGTAAGCGGTCGCTCCATCTGAGCAGTTAAAAGGAGCAGAAGTGACCGGGAGTTTGTGCGGCCCACCGCAAAAGATTGGGAAAGCAACGGGACCGAGGAGGCTTGAGAGCAAAGCCCTAGTGTGAGCACAATGGCCGTTTGGAACCCAAGTCTCGGTCCGGCGAGGGAGCCTGTCTGTAGCCACTGGATGATAGTCAACCGGACCTGTGGAAGGTCAGCTGCACCTGTCGGTAAAGTGACTCCTCTACTGTAAGGCCCATATGGGATAAGCAGAGGAGCCGCCAGTGTTAAAAGAAGACACCAGGCTTTTAGAAAGGACTGTTCCTACTAGTGGATTTTAACTTCATTTTAAAGAAGATTTGTTTTGATTTTAACCTCCATGTTTTGCACCTGTTTTTATTGGATTTATTTATTGAATATTTTTATGCACTGTACTTTTGAATGCTTGTTTTGGATTGTTTTTAATAAAAGCACTGAACACTTTTGCAACTTCACCATGCTTCATGTGGTGTCATTTGTACAGCTCATCCTGGTCATGACTATCAGCAGTGTCAGGTTCAAGAGGCTCCCAAATGAGAAGAGGAATCATGGAGCCTTACCCGCACCACCACAATACACAATAGGAAATTACTGTATGGATTAATGTTTTCTTTTTTCCCCCTGTAGATTATGCTGGTTTAAGAATCCACTTTTGCTGTGTGCCAGATTCATGTCTTTTAGAAAGAAAAATAGAAATGTGGGGAGTAATGGAACTTTTTTGAGAATGGGAGAAAGTGGAAAGAGGCGAGATTAAACATGAACTGCAAAAAAAAAAAAAAATATTGGTGCAATGCGGACCTCTACCTGAGACCACTCCTGTGATCAGGCCAAAACCTGTGCATGCTAATGCTCTTACTTCTGTCTCTTCTGTCCTTGTCCTCCTTGACCGTTCATCAGCTTTTGATACTGTTAACCTCTCCCTGTTTATCTCTTCCTTTGTGAAACTTGGAATTAGTGGTTCTGCGTAAAACTGGTTCAAGTCCTACCTTTCAGACTAATCCTTGTTTTCACCACAGAAACTTTCTACAGATGTGCCTCAATTATCGTTGTGGGGTTCACTTCTATTTTCTCTCTACATACATTCTTTAGGAAATTTAATTTCTTCTCATGGCATCATATTCTACCTTTATGCTGATCTGGGCCATCTTAACAGCATTATAGGCCCCCGGCCAAAGCAGTGCACTGGGGCCCCTACCTACACAACCACTCAGCAAGTCACAACATACATAAATTAGCGTGGGGCCCCTGGACAACTGCCCAGCATCCTCATGTGTTAAGACAACCCTGATACTGATAATGCACAAACCTTTATTTCATTTCTCTTCTACAACCCACAGGTTTTAGCCTGGATCTTCAGCTGTCTTTCTGCCATTTCATTGTGGATGAATGATCATCACCTTAAACTTAACCTTTCAGAGTCAGTTATCTTGTACTTGCTCTCTGATTCTCCTTCCTCAGATTTGTTATTGAAGATGTTACTGCTGTTAATCTTGGTGTGCATCTGGACTTATTGCTTTCATTCATTGAACAAATATATCTTCAATGATCCAGCTCTGTCATTTCTCATTTTATAATATCTTGTGGATTCGACCTTCCTCACTAATTATGCCACCCAACTACTTGTTCAGACACTTTTTTATTGCCACTCTCACCTCAGAGTACTTCCATCAGCTGTTATCAGACCTCTCCTGAACCTCTAGAATGCAATGGTTCAACTGGTGTTCTCTGTTCCTCATTGTCACTCCTACTACTTCTCTGCTTCAGTCTCTCCACCGGCTTCCTGCTGCTACAAGGATCCAGTTCAAAGCACTTGCCTGAACCTTCAGTTCCCTGATCTGTTCTGCTCCTCAAGCGGCATTGGGGTAAAAACCTCAGGAAATACAAAAGTGGCTGGGGTTTCTGCCCAGCATCCCATGTGTTAAGACAAGGATAGAGTGCTACTGTTGTACTGACAAAGAGTTTAGGATACTGATGGTTGTCTGAGTCTAGTTATAGGTATAATTATGTAGTAGTTCTACTCCCTTGTGCATGCTTTATTTATCTTGTTATTCCATTGCTTTGATGGATGTACAGTGATCCTCGCTATATCACGCTTTGACTTTCGGCTTCACTCTATCGCGATTTTTTCTCATACACACTTACGTCATGCGCTTTCTGAGAACTTTTAGTCGATGTCTCCTAAGCGTGCTGCTTCTTCTAAGCCTTCTGACAATAAAACTAAGCGCCAGAGGAAGATGCTTATTATCCAGGAGAAGGTAAAACTCTTGGATATGATTAAAGATGGCAATACCCTACAAAAGCCTCCTCACGCATATGAAAAGACAGCACCAGCAACTGCCTATCAAGATGTTCTTCAGCCGCGACCCAGACACCCACTGCCTACTCCTAGTACTTCTTCACTGAAGACAACAAGCACCTGCTGAAGATATTGCACCACCTCTGAAGACTCTCCTACTGAGGTCGTGCCTTCATAGGTTAGTGGTTGTGTGCAATTAAATGTACAGTACAATAATCTACTATAAAAAAGCATTCGGGATTGTCCTTCTGTCCCGTGAGTGCAAAGCGTAGCGGTATTCTGCTTATTACAGACTTACTACTTGCGGCTTGTGCCAAAACTGCGGCGATGTGAGCAGAGTTCTGGTGCTCTCACCGTTCCCTGGCTTTTGTGCGTGCTATGCTGGAAAAATAGCCAAAAGTATGTCTCTGGAAATAATTAATGTTGATGGAGTACAAATGCCTCACCGCATAGTAAATATCAGGAGATGGTGCTTGCTTATTCTCATCTATAGCTTATTTAGTGCATGAAACTCCGTCTTTAGCGGTACAGATTCGGGCTGACATTGTACGACTTTGGACAGGCACTTGAGGGGATAAAAAACTTAGGTTTTCGGAGATGTTATGAATGGGCACTTTGATGTTCTCATTCCCTACACTTACCTGCCTGATGTACACATGGAGCGCACAAAAATTGAGGATAAAAGTCGGTCGCCTTAAAAGGCGAGTGCCTAGTAATATGATATTTGTAACGTCTAATATGTCTTATTTTCTCATATTTTGTCTAATATATTGGGTAATACGAGTGTAATGGTGACTAAAGGGTGTTATTTCATGTCTAGAGGGCTCTAATAATGTTAAAAAACGTATTTAGAAGGTCGTAAACAGGTTTTCTATACTCTAACTGCGAAAATATTCGATTTATAAATAAAGAATCCTACTTCATGAAAATTCATTTATCATGGTAGAGTCTGGAACGGATTAACCATGATAAACGAGGGTTCACAGTACCTTAATTCTTATATGTTAAATAAGTTGCTTTGTAAGTCACCTTGGATAAAGGTGTCTGTTACACAAATAATAAAAACACACAGCTTTCTGATCCAGGTCAGTTTGATTTTTGAGAACAGTGTTGAGAAGAACTAATGTCTTTCTTGGCCTTTGATTTTGCCTTTTTGTCATGCACATATGTGCATCACAGTAAACATTCATGCGACCAAATACACCAGGCATATCACAGCGGTTTGGTCATAAAGTGCCATATGAATTAGTTTCACTGTTCATGTCAACATCTTATAGCCAATTCACATTATCATCACTATCACTTCGTTTTTAGCTTGTTCTAAAACTAGCTTTACAGTTTTTCATTTACATACCATTTTATATTTTGATTGAAGGCTGTGCCACACTCATGAATATTGATTAATTGCAGTGGAATTGCAAAACACATAGAAATATAAATTATTTTATTGCAGCATAGTGTGATTTTATCCACTTAATGGCAGCAGAATGTTGTTCTGAGTGTTATTCAGGCTTAATCCTGTACATTGAATCATAATAGTTAATCCCAAAAGTCACTTGAGCTTAACCATTTGTACATAGAATTCCAAGCCCAAGAATGGCTTGGGGTTAACACCAAGGAGGTCAACTTTTTGGTAGCCTCTGCCAGGCTCATACTGTCCATCTATGATTTGAAATTGAGTTACCATCTCAGTTCAGCTTTTTTAAAGCAAAAATGAACTCAAAGAGTAAATGAACAAAGAAATCACTGCTCATTTTCCTGGGCTTTATTAACAAGGTGAATTTGAGTAATGTTAAAAAGGTAGATTCGTATTAGAAAACATAATAAAGAATCCTTCACTAAAATAGAAATCTTGACCCTGGAACCAAGATAAACAGAATTTTTTAAACACCCATTAAGTTCTTGCACAGCCAACATACTGTTAGAGATCAAAATAACAGGAAAGCAGATATGCAAATGGTATTGGTATTTAAAAAGCAAAATGTAAGATGTCCAAATCCAAGATTGAAAATATCTAAACACTAAGCACTATGAATTCAGAGGCATAATGGATAACAATCTTGAAGGATGTAGGATAAATAATCATCAGCTAAGCATTGGCAAAACCAAGGAGATGGTAGTGGATTTCCAGATGTTTCTCTGACTCTGATCAATTGTCAGGGAGTAGAAGTTGAGGTGAGCCAAGCATTTAAATATGTGAGGGAGCACCTAGACAGAAACCCAGACTTGGCTACAGATACAGTATATAAAAAAAGATTTTACTGTTTCACTTGAAGAGGGTTATTTTCCTTTGTGTGGATTTTTTGCAACATTTATGTTCATGTTATAATAGTCTGTGGTGTAAAAGGTGCTATATAGGTACCTGACCCGACACAGAATCACACGTATAAAAACAAAGGACTTTTATTTTTCTTCACCTGTAGGGCACGTCATCCCCATTATCCCCAAAGGCACCACACAGTTCCACAAGTAACACACAAGGACGCTCTTCTTTGACACCACCACTCCTCCCCCAAGCTTCATCCTCCTCCTCCCAACTCTGGCCATTGAATGGTGGCTGCTGGTCCCTTTTACAGTACACCCGGAAGTGCTCCAGGTGGTTGACTGCCGAGTTCCGGCAGCACTTCCGGGTGTTGCGAATATACAGCCCATACGGGCTCAGGAATCCCAGCTGCTGCACCCCCTGGTGGTGCCTGCGGGACCCAAAAGGGCTGCACCCAACTCCAATTCCCATGGAGCCCTGCGGGAAACCGAGGCACTGCTCCAACCCGGGGAGTTAGCCACCTAGCGTCCAGAGGGAGGTATTTCACAGTCCATGGCCGCTCCCCCTTAACATATAGCGAAGGGGCACATGTACCCGGGCCGTCTGCCACAATGGTCACAAACAGGCTCTTTTCCGCAGTGGTGTGTTGGAACTGTAGCTGTAGTGTGAGAACAAGAGATGCTGGCAGAATTAAAATGGTAATGTTGCACCCAACTGCCTGCCTACTTCCTGTACCAGCAGTGGCTCAACAACTATGTTGCTCTTTCATTTAATCTCCGAACTGTCTTTCTCTCTTATCTTCTCTCCGGATCTCTCCCACCTCCTTTTATGCTTCAATGGACATGTGCCAAATTATGCACCCTAGTGCACAAGTGAGGAAATCAGCAGAACCGCACATATCTGCACCTGAGCAGAGTTTCTGCCAATTCCCCTGTAAACACTCCAGGCCCACTTGTCCAGGCTACCTAAGCCAGACCCTCAGCACGAGTGTACTATTTGTTTTTTAAACCCATGCTGTGCCATGGACCCCAAATGTGCTGTACCACATTCTCAAGCAAAAAAACTATCATTATTAAAGCTTTCATTTGCTTATGGAATTGGTTCAGAAATATAAAAATGATGGTGTCAAAAATAGCATTGTTAAGCGAACAATTATTAATTAAAAACTCCAAACAAAAAACAAATATCAAAAATGGATTCTCAGGGAAAGAAAGCCCAGAATAAATTTTCTTATATAATACTCTACAGTGGCTGTCCTTTTGTCTGTCTAGGATTTTAAATCACCTGTAGCTCGCAAACCGTTTGACCTATTGACCTGAAATTTGGTACACATATACTACATGATGTCTACTATCCGTTTGATAAGGTGATGATTTACCTCCAAGGCTATTCCTCTTTTTATTTGTATTTTATTTTATTGTAGAATCAGCACTCGGTAGGGGCCGGCAGGGTGGCCATGCGGCACATGCGTCTTGGTGCCGTTCTCATTCCCTACCACCTTCCCCTACCGTTTTACATCTTAAATCATTCTTGAGGCAGATTAAAGACTTAAGTGCCAGCTTAAGTGAAAAATTAAGGAAAACGTACTAAGTAATTGCAACACAAACACTGACTTAATCAGTTTTAACAAGAAAAGATGCCAATGAAAGAAGAGAAGAAGCAGGCTGCTAGGGTGGAGAAAAGAAGAGCTGCTGAGGAAGCAGCAAGCACATCAACCTCTGAGCAAACGAGTGCTAAACGTACTGAGAAAGAGGATGAAAACTATGAATGCTCAAGTCAAGTGTATTCGTGCAGTGAGCCATTACTGGTATAAAAATGATTTTACAATTTTACTCCAGAATTATTTGTACAAAAGATATTAATCATATCAAGGTCAGTAGTGATCCAATGTACAGGTGGCTAAGTGACTACTATAGGATGTCAGGATGGACATCATGTTGTGTTAGGAGTTCACCAAAACTCTCAGTAGCGGAGTTGAGTGTCACTGCAGTATGTTTGGACTTCAATGGTCAATGCAGCAGACCACCTTTCTTGACACTCTTTTGCACTGTCTGTTTTATGGGTTTACAGGAGCACCTGTAGACAATGGGAAGAGTTCCTAGAGTACAACATCAGACCTTTTACACTTTTTACACTTTTTAATATTTGGCAAGGGCATAGTTGGCTGGTGGAAGAAAGAAATGCAGGCATTATGACAGGCAGAGCAAAGTGTGAAGATGGTGTTTGTAGATCCTTTGAAGGAAGGTGAGCAGGTGGATTATTTTAAAGAATCCTGTGGGAAAGTGGGCATGATAAGGAGGGACACCTGGTATATAAGAGGACCCTATGGAGATTATTAGGTCTTTTATTATTTTCTTATTTAGTGTATTTTGTGTTCTCAGTGTTCTTTTATATTTATGTTATAATAAATCCTTGTCATTCTTGCACTTTTGTCCTCCCTATGTGTTTTTTTTACTTTTGGGGTATTCCTGAGAATACCCCGAATAATCCACAGTAGCCTGTTGTGAACACAAAATAATTTGAAACATCTTATGTTGCTAAAGCCGTGTACTTTGTAGTGAGCTTTTGTGGATTACCCAGACATATGTAGACCACTAAGTGCCAGAAATAACAAGCACAAAACAATCAAAAGCCTGACCAGCCATTCACCACTCTTTTTCTTTTCAAGTAATTCCCTTTTAGTGCTGGGGGCTGCATCCTGTGATCACTTGTTTTTCTCATCAGAAACCAAAAAATAAATCTGAAATTTGAGATGCGACTTCTGCTCATCAATTTTCTGTGGTGCAAGACCTGCTGAGAGGAAAAAGTGCCAATTTAGATCTGTATTCGAAGGGAAAGGCTTGTTAAGCTGAGTTAATGAAAAGCTGAGAATAAGTAACAATCTGGTTTATTTAGACTTCAAGAAGGCAACTTTTTAACAGTATAACTCGTGGCTTAATCCCTTCAAAGGTTTAAAGATATTTGTATTTGGTGTTTAATTTACTATTGTTTAACAATTCTGAAGCAGCTTAAGCATATTAAAAATAGTTTATTCAAAATGCTTGCTTGTCTAAAACTTGGTATTTCTTTTTTCAACTTTGTTCTACTTCTATTGAGGGAGAAAAAAAAAGAAAACTTTGATTTCCTTTCCAGCAGAGAGCTCTTCACCATTGAATAGGAGTCAGAATGAGAGAGCTGTGATCTTGACTGTAGATGCCGTAAAGTGAATTGCATTGTAATGTATTTTGTAATAGAGCTCACTCTGAAATGTGCTACTATGTAGCAAAAAAAAGACTGATTAAGTGATTGGTCTCGCCTGAGTGCAGCAGGACTGAATGCGGCATTTGTGCCTCAGAATAATATGGTGCCAGAAGACAAAAAGAAGCAGTGGATTTTTCTGCTGTGCCTGTATGAGCAAAAATGTAATTTTAGTTTAATGTTTATGAGTAAAACAATGCATTCACTTTTATCCAAAGACTTGCCTAATGTCTTCTGTCTCATATATTAACTTTCAAAGACAAGACTGTTATGCTCTATTGTTTGGAATACTGGAACTGTAAAGGTTATTTGCATTTGTATTTTAGACAATTTCTCCTGATAAGCATGTACATGTCAGGCTGAATATTTATATAATCATAGACAAGACACAGCAATATACCACAAAGTGTTTTAGAAAATCCATACATATACTTGTAGTTAAATGAGCTGTGTCAGCATGCATCTACAAAAGAAAAAAAAAGGTTTAAAGGCTACATCCATGCTAAAAAGTAATGAAGAATAAAATCACAATGTTTCCGGTGTATAGCCTTCATCAAGTGTGTAAGTGAAAAGAAAAGAACAAGTAATATGCTGTCATGGACGGCTGGCAGCTCAACCCGGTCAACACACCCTGGATGTTAGACAGCGACATCCCTGCAGCTTAAAGGTGCCCCGGATTCCCGCAGGGCACCATGGGAGATGGTGATTGGCTTCATAGCCCTGCTGGGTACTATGGGTGCCGTCGTGTGACGCTACAGGAAGACACAGGGATTTTTGTTTCCCGTATATCCCGGAAGTACTCCCAAGTCAAGTGGATGGAAAAACAGAAGTACTTCCGGGCTGAAGAAACATGTAATTCTCCATCTGACCCAGAAGTGCTCACAAATCACGTGAACAGAAGAGGAGAACCACTTCCGGGTTAAGAACTATAAAAAAGGACTATGGGAGTCATTGTGTTCATTGTGTTTTTATTGTGGCTGTGGTACTTTAGAGGCACTAGTTAAGAGGAAAATTAAAATACTTCTTAGTGCTTTTAAACCTGTGTTTGAAGCGTCTATCTGTTGGGGAAAAAGTTGGCAATAGTGCCACCTAGCGTCCACTTGCTTACAATGCATAAAAGGGAACAAAACCAGGGCAGATAAAAGGAGATAAGTGAGAGTAGGTGAGAAAAGGCTACAGTTGGTGAAGATGAAGAGCAGAGATTAAAAAGTTAGTTGGTCATTAAGACCTGGACAAAAATGTGATCCCAGGCTGAGAATGAGCTGAGCTTCTTCTGTTTTTCTTTGAATGGTGCCTTTGATGCAATGAGAAAGAATACAAATAGAGAACGGTGTGTCTATGATCAGGGGATGTGAAGTGCTCCATAATTGACTTTGTAATGTAATTGACTTTAAGAGCCAAAATGCGCCTGCTAGCCATCTCCCCATTTTACCAATGTAGATGGCTGGACACTTCCTTTCAAGAATTGTAGCAACTAGGATTTTTACATTGACAAGAGGCCTGTTCTTTACTGTTGAATTTATTGCAAAACATTTTTTATGTTTCAAAAAAAATAAGTAAAATGTATCACTTTAATAATGTACTGAAGAGAATAATATTTGGATATTTTCAAGTTAACATTGTCAGAACTCAGTCTGCTCTTGAAAGATGCATTTGTTTAAAAATGTTTCTTAGTATGTGGAAGCATTTACACATAAGTATTAAATGTTAGAAGCCAATGTAACTTAATAGTATTTGTAATTTACAGTACATGCTATATTACATGTGTGATTAGGGGACAGTTTTAGGACTCATGTAATAATGGTAATTCCACTCCGAACTGGGAGGTGTTGTTGTTTATATGGCTTTCCTTTTCCCAACCTCATGGCACAGCACAAAGAGCTGTAATGCCACTTCCACTTCTGCCCAGAACTCCACCTCTTCCTCTCAAAGACCGGCACCACCGAGTAGCCAGCAGTGAGGAAGATGTCAAAGATAGCATAAAGATGATGTACAAGCCTAGTTTTTCTTTCTTTGTTCAAAAACACCATACGATACACCCAAACCTTTGTCTTTGTTTTTCTTATTTTGTTACAACTGTAAATATTTTTATTAAAGTGGAGGTTGGGTAATTGTAATTTGTAACTTGCACTATTGAGTATGACCTACATTCTTTGCAAAAATTCCCTTGCTGCTTGGGCGGCACGATGGCGCAGTGGTAGCGCTACTGCCTCGCAGTTAGGAGACCCGGGTCCTCCCTCTGTGGAGTTTGCATGTTCTCCCCGTGTCTGCGTGGGTTTCCTCCCACAGTCCAAAGACATGCAGGTTGGCCCTGCGGTGGGCTGGCGCCCTGCCCGGGGTTTGTTCCTGCCTTGTGCCCTTTGCTGGCTGAGATTGGCTCCAGCAGGTCCCCATGTGTTGGGATGTAGCAGGTTGGACACTGACTGACCTTGCTGCTCCTTGCACTTTTAAGAAAATTAATACAAAATGATGTAATAAAGGTCAATGAAAACCAAACTTGCCAACCTATTTAGGGCTGACTTCAACATCACACAGAAAATCAAAGCCAAAAATTGAAATTGCAGGCTGACACAATTTCACAATACCAGCTCATAATGTCACTCAGTAGTGTGTATGGCTTCCACATGCCTGCATATCTGTGTATGCCCTGATGAGACAGCAGATGGTGTCCTGGGGGATCTCCTCCCAAACCTGAATCAGGGTATCAGTGAGCTCCTGGACAGTCTGAGGCAATACTTGGTGGCGTCAGAGGCACCGATATGTAATGGTCCCTAGGGTCTCAGTTAGATTCAGGTCTGGGGAACGTGAGGACCTGTCAATGGCATCAATGCCTTCATCATCCAGGAACTGCGTACACACTCTTGCCATTTGAGTCCAGGCATTGTCCAACACAAGGAGGAACCGAGGTCAAACTGCCCCAGCCTAAACTATAACAATTGCTCTGAGAATTTCATCCTGAAACATAACAGCAGACAGGAAACCATCGCCTAGCACATGGAGGTCTGTGCGACCCTCCAAGTATATGCCTCCCCTGATCACCATTGATTCACTGCCAAACCGGTCATGCCTGATGATGTCGCAGGCTACATAACATTCACCACTGCATCTCCAGAATCTTTTACGTCTGTCTCATGTGCTCATTGTGAACCTGCTCTCATCTGTGAAAAGAATTGGGCACCAATGGCGAGGCTGGAGCACATGTCATACTAGAGGACATCATTTCTTCATTCCACCCTCATAAAGTGTGACCATTTGGTTAGAAACATGCACACCAGTAGCCAGCTGGAGGTCATCTTGTAAAATTCGGGCAGTGCTCCACCTGTTCCTCCTCGTCATACAAAGAAGCAGATACTAGTCCCTTTACTGAGTTGATGTCTCCTGGTTTCTCCTCCATGCTCTTGAGACTGGCTGGGAGACACCGCAAACCATCTTCCAACCACATGTATGGATGTGCCATCTTGGAAAAGCTGGACTACCTGTGTAACCTGAATCAGCTGCAGGTGCAGCCTCATGCTACCAGTAGTGACAACGACAATAGCAAAATTAAAAAAATAGAGAACAATCAGTCAGGAAGGATTAAGAGAGAGCAATTGCCTGTGGCCGCCACCTGCAAAACCATTTCATTTTTGGGGTATGTCTTGCTGTTGCTTCTCTGATATACCTATTGTCTCTTTCATTTACACCAAAGCAGGTGAAGTTGATTCACAATTGCTTATGATTCCTAACTGGACAGACTGATATCCTTCAGGCTTAACTGACATGATGTTAGACTGTAATGATGAAGTGTTCCCTTAATTTTTTTGTATAGTATATAAAATAAAACCAAGTTGCAGTGCTAATGCCATTTCTAGCAGACCTAATAACAATGAAGGAAGCAGCCCTGGACAGGGTTCAGTTCAACACACACATGAAGTTTCCTATTAGCCTAACATGCACATCTTTGTGATACATCTTTGTGATTATGGGAGAAAACACCCATGCAGTCACAAGTCAATGTGCAGACTCCATCCCTACCCTGACCAAGCACTGGATTTGACCCCAGCACACCATGTATTTCAGTGCCATCTTTCAGAAGTTTGGATTACATTCAGTCAATAAAGTCTGTTCACTTTTTTCTATCCTACAATAAAATAATGATGTCAATGATTCAGGTGCAATTGACTATGCTCTGTTTTTTGGTAAAACAATCGCCCCAGGCTCATCATTAAAATGTAACCACTGACTGATCACTGCATACTGACAGTTCAAGAATCACCTTAAAACTCAAGAGACTCAACTCAGCAATGTAGCTCAAAATGTTAGAACTCAGTATGATTAGGCAAAAATATTTAACACATAAAGTGGCCAGTTTTTCAAACATAAAACAAATTACTTTGTATTAAAAAAAGACATTAATTAAGTAATTCCTTATTGAAACACAGAGAACCTATATAAGCATGAGGACAAGATACAGATACTACAGATAGTGACTGAGCAGAAGATCAAGCCCAAATCCGTGGAGCTGTGTGACAGCAAAACTAACCCCGATGTAAACATGCCACCCCTGACGTTCATCAACTTTAATTAAAATTCGAAATAGCACTAAACCAATGCGGTTTCAAAATGTGTCATGCAGCCGACATTTTTATTCCTTTATTAAATTATAATTTGCATAGATAGTTAGTTTTTGAATTCTCTTTAGTTTAGTGAAGAATCTGAGTGATTCTGCTTCAAAAGAAAACTTAGCAGGAACTTTTGTTTCTTCTAGATGAATTACTTGCATATTTTATGAGTAATGTAAAATTATAAAGGTCAGCCTGTATCAAAACATTTTTTTTCCTGCTTAGTCACCCTTTCATAAACCGGTGGTTTTAAAGAAAACATATTTTGCTCTCTCTTTTGACATATTGTTGATTATATTAGACATTTATGAAATGGCTGATTCATTTTTATATGAAAATAGGACCACTCATGCATTATAAACTTTTCAACAAAGGAACAGATAAAAAGCAGTTGGGGAAATGCATCTAGTAGGGTACATATTATCATTTTATGTAACAGCTAATATACAGGTGTTTACTAAATGAAAATTATGCAGCTTTTGGTGTTCAAAATATTACTATACACATTGAATGTACTGTAGCTAGGCATCTGCTACATTGTAGAAAATTATTTTACCAGTAAAAGAGCTCTATCCATTTTCTGAACTCAATTATCTATTTGTGTGGCTGCAGAAGATACAGCCTATCCTGTCAGTAAGTGGCTGACGGGATTTTGTTCTGTTGGTAAACTTCATTCCATACATCCATTTTCTGAGAGACAGACTCTGCTGTTCCTTCACTTTGGAGAAATTTCAGGTCTCTATGGCACAACCCATAGTATCTGACACCCATGAACAGACCACATCTCTGGCATTCCCTTCTTGACCTCCCTGTACATTTGGCACATTTTCTATGCAGTAGATGTTTCAGTATGTTTCTAAATATTATTATATAAATATATAGCCCCTTGGTGTTGCAGATTTCCAATGATAGTGCATAGGTTTTCTGAGTAGACATAGTCTTGCTGAAGTTAGACAAATAATATATATGTCTGGAGACAACAATGAGTGAAATGTGGTTAAAATTGTGTGAGAACAATTAGACGGTTCACTATGTGCCACATTTCTAAACCAATCCAATGTCCTCATAAAGGTGGCCCTCAAAGCAGGGATAATGACTTTGAATTGCAAAGATCAGAGGTGCTCTCATTAGCCTGATCTGATAGACAGCAAGCCTTGGTTTAAGGTGAACCGTCTATAGTCAAAAAGTCTCTTAAAAATACCTATTGGACAAATAAATGTGTGTTGAATGTGTAGATAGCTCATTACATGTTTTGAAAATAGTCATAACCTGTTCTAAAAATAAACAAAATCTAATGTAATGGAAATACCTTTCTGTAGCATTAGATTATACATTGGTATTCGATGGCATCAATGATGAGTAGTAAATGTGAATGATACATTGTCACAGGCTCTGTTCTGTGCTCTTAGTTGTTTAGTGTTTCAATGATAGTGAGGAGTTGATGAAAGCCTGAAAGAATTGGCTATGCGTGTTAAAATATGAACTGCAAAATATGCATTTTAGTTTTTAGAAATATTAGAAACATCCATCCATTATCCATCCCGCTTTATCCTAAGGACAGGGTCACAGGGGTGTGCTGGAGCCAATCCCAGCCAACACAGGGCGCAAGGCAGGAAACAAACCCCGGGCAGGGCACCAGCCCACCGCAGCATTAGAAACATTTAGACAAGAATAGGCCATTTAGCCCTAAAAAGCTGGTCATTCCTCCAAACAACATAAAGTCCAGCTTTAAAGGTCATTAAAGGCCCCTGTGATGAATGTTAAGCTTATTGGCCTATAGTTACTTGGATCACTCTTTTAATATAACAGGATCATATTTTCCCTTTTTTAGTCCTTTGGGATTTCCCCAATACAGTGACGTCCTAGACATATGCATCAAAGTTTTATATATTTTCTTCAATAACCTCTTTTGCTTGTGAAGATGAATATTATCAATCTTGGTGACTTGTTATGTAATCTAAGCAGTATTTCTCCCACTACAAATTCCAAGTCACTAAGTACCTCCTTAGTTGTCCCTGTTACTGTTTGGAAGTTATCCATTTCATCACTTGTGAAGACTTTGTACTTCCAAAATAACAAATCTAGTTTTGAAAGTCTTTAAAGTCCTACTGTCTACCACACTACTTGACAACGTATTCCATATGTCATTGGGTGTCTGTGTAAAGAAAAACTTCCTAATGTTTTTGCGAAATTTACTCTTACGTTTCCAACTGTGTCTCTATGTTCTTGATGAACTAATTTTAAAGTAACACTTTCGATTAACTGTACTAATTCCCTTCATAATTTTAAACACTTCAGTCATGTCTCCTCTTAATCTTCTTTTCCTTAAACTGAAAAGGCTCAGCTCTTTTAATCTTTCCTCATAACTCACTCCCTATAGCCCTGGAATCAGCCTAGTCGCTCTTATCTGGACTTTTTCTAGCACTGCTATGTCTTATCTACAGCCTGGAGACCAAAACTGCACACAGTATTCCAGTTGAGATCTAACCAGTGCATCATACATTAACAGTATACGAAGTAAATGGTGTGCCACATCCCGTCAATCGGTCTGCCGTTAAGGGAGCTAATAATGAAGAGCCCTTCCTGTAAGTATGACATCTGGAAACCTGAAATCCTATTATGGTCTAAAAAGGTTTAAAACATTAATAGATGACTGTTATTTTGCCAATGCTATTTTGTAGGGGCTGGGATACTATGACCTCAAGGAGCTAATGAAGTTTTGGACTGGCCAAAATGCAATAACTGCCTCCCCTCATTAAGATTATTTTTTGTGATCAAATATTTATGGAAGAAAAAATAAAATAAAGCCAATTAAAAAGGAGGCAAAATAAGTTCCGAAAATTATATGAAAAGTACCACTTAATGGCTCCCAACACCTGCCCCACTTGGTGAAAGGCTAAGGATTTTATGAAGAGATGTACAGAAGATGGAACCTTGATTTTACTTATTTAACAGAGAGATTAGAGCAATTCTGAGCTAAAGGGTGTTTATTCCACAAGAAAAACAATAAAAAAGGGCAGATCTTAAAGAATTACATTCTCTCTGTCACCTATTTTGAGATATCCAGTTGCATACTTAACTGACTCTAGATTACAATTCCTTAATACAGTATTAACAATGGTATTAACTTTCATGGCTGAAAGTTCAAAATGAGTTAAGTTGTAAAAGGAAGATTTCCACAGCTCCAAGCCAATGCTAGCTGTTCATCAGCCGACAGCCGGAGCCTGTCTGCTGTGATGGTGCCTATTAAAATGGTCTCTGTTAAACTGTGAGAGGATAGAAAGATCAAAAAGAAGAAAAATGCAACAGGGAAAATAAAAAGACACAGAAGGACCACTCCAAAACATGTGCAGAAACAGAATTTACAATAAGGATCTGGGCAAGACCTATAGCAAAATGATTATGTGGAGTAAGACACATGCAGTCTATAAAACTGGAACTGGGCATGTTGGTGAGTTTTTGGAGGATATTTTTAAAAATAGTGGCAGTCTGTTTGTATGATGGCATCATTGAATATGAGTGGGGCAATGTGTCATCTGATTTGATCACTTTGGGATGAGAAAGTTTAGAACGTGATCCAAGCTTAGAATCAGAAAGCAAGGAAGCCTGTGTGCCTTTGCCTTGTCGATATTGATGAAAAGATGAACGTTCTGTGGATGAGAGTCTTAATGCTGTTTCATACAGAGAGGGAAGGCCACATACTGTTCTGAAAAGGGACAGTGACTGAGCAGAAAAAAGGGAACAGAAAAGGGAAAAGTCATTAACACTTCCAGTAAAGATTTGTGTGGTGTTTTTACATACGTATTAAAATCGGACCAGAATGATAAATTACTTTTTGTTTTTAATAATGAGTATAATGAGTAAGAATGTCTAACGTATTGCTGAAATATTTATATTGTGATTCATCTTTTTATCTTTGTGTCTACCTAACAATATGATATTTAACAACACAAGATTTTGTTTGACTAATACAGTGAAATCTGCAGTGTGGTGATGCACCTGGAAAACAGAAAAGACTTGAGACTTCTTGTTGTCTATTAGATAGATAGATAGATAGATAGATAGATAGATAGATAGATAGATAGATACTTTATTAATCCCCAAGGGGGAAATTCACATACTCCAGCAGCAACATACTGATAAGAACAATATAAATTAAAGAGTGATAAAAATGCAGTGCAAGTTAAAAAATGTAAGGTGAAGACAGCAGGCAGGCAGGTATAACAGTCTATAATCTTGTGTAGTGTTAACGTTTACCCTCCTGGGTGGAACTGAAGAGTCGCATAGTGTGGGGGAGGAACGATCTCCTCAGTCTGTCAGTGGAGCAGGACAGTGACAGCAGTTTGTCACTGAAGCTGCTCCTCTGTCTGGAGATGATACTCTTTAGTGGATGCAGTGGATTCTCCGTGATTGACAGGAGCCTGCTTAGCGCCCCTGCCACAGATGTCAAACTGTCCAGCTCCATGCCTACAATAGAGCCAGTTTGTCCAGGCATGAGGCGTCCCTCTTCTTTATGCTGCCTCCCCAGCACACCACCACGTAGAAGAGGGTGCTCGCCATAACCGTCTGATAGAACATCTGCAGCATCTTATTGCAGATGTTGAGGGACGCCAGCCTTCTAAGGAAGTATAGTTGGCTCTGTCCTCACTTGCACAGAGCATCGGTATTGGCAGTCCAGTTCAATTTATCATCCAGTTGCACTCCCAGATATTTATATGTCTGCACTCTCTACACACAGTCGCCTCTGATAATCACAGGGTCCAGGAGGGGCCTAGGCCTCCTAAAATCCACCACCAGCTCCTTGGTCTTGCTGGTGTTCAGGTGTAAGTGGTTTGAGTTGCACCATTTAACAAAGTCCTTAATTAAGTTCCTGTACTCCTCCTCCTGCCCACTCCTGATGCAGCCCATGATAGCAATGTTGTCTGTGAACTTTTGCACGTGGCAGGACTCCAAGTTGTATTGGAAGTCCGGTGTATATAGGCTGAAGAGGACTGGAGAAAGCACAGTCCCCAGCGGCGCTCCTGTGCTGCTGACCACAATGTCAGACCTGCAGTTCCCGAGACGCACATACTGAGGTCTGTCTTTAAGATAGTCCACGATCCATGCCACCAGGTACGAATCTACTCCGATCTCTGTCAGCTTGTCCCTAAGGAGCAGAGGTTGGATGGTGTTGAAGGTGCTAGAGAAGTCCAGAAACATAATTCTTACTGCACCACTGCCTCTATCCAAGTGGGAGAAGGATTGGTGTAGCATATAGATGATGGCATCCTCCGCTCCCACCTTCTCCTGGTATGCGAACTGCAGAGGGTCTAGGGCATGGCAGACCTGTGGCCTCAGGTGGTGAAGCAGCAGCTGCTCCATGGTCTTCATCACATGTGACGTTAGAGCGACAGGCCGGAAGTCATTCAGCTCACTAGGACGTGATACCTTTGGGACTGGGGTGATGCAAGATGTTTTCCAAAGCTTCGGGACTCTTCCCCTGTTCCAGGCTCAGGTTGAAGATGCGCTGTAGAGGACTCCCCAAAAATAAATGGCTTGTGTAATAAAGAAGCTGCAAATGGCTGAACAGAACTGAGTTACACAGCACTCCAAAGTTTCAAAATAAAGCATTTATATGATTAAAAACCTTTGTTTACACCAACATCAACTAAATAAAACACAGAAAACTGAGGTTTAGTGATTTCTTTTTAAAAAACTGGACTATACAATACATGACAAGACATTTTTGCACAACTCTGGAATCAGTTTTATTTTGTGCCCCAATCTGTCAGCTATCATTGTACTAAGTTTACATTTCCTATTCTATAGCATTGCAAAATGATATAGTTGGGCATAATGTTTTGGAAATATTTAGATCTTGCACCTAAACAATCTCTCATATCAAGCATATTTATATATATATATATATATATATATATATATATATATATATATATATATATATATATATATATATATATATATACACACACTCAAACACACACACACTATATATCATTCAGAAACAACAAGTAAATATTTGATTTTTAAGTATCAACCTTAATAAAAGGATGTGTGTTTGTCCAGGTGCAATGGTACGGTCTTTCCAAAAGATGGTAAATAACAAACATTTTTAGTAATAACATGCATTGTGTAGTGTGTGGCCAGGGCCCTTGCCCAGCCAGGATGCCTCCACGCTGGGAGGACCAGGGGAGCAAGCATGGCCAGAGTGATACCTTCCCCCGGGATGCTAGATGGCAACCCCCCTGGGTTGCAGCGGTGCCTCAGACTCCTACAGGGCTTCATGGATGTTGGAGTTTGGTGCAGCCTTGTTGGGAAACCACAGGCGCTGCCAGGGGCTGGGTGCTGCAGCAATAGCTGCTGAGCCCTTATGGGCAGTTCTTCCACCACACCTGGAAGTGCTGCCAGAAATAAGTAAATCAAGCACCTGGAGCACTTCCGGGTGCTTTATAAAAGGAGCCAGCAGCCACTACCTGAGGAGCCAGACTCAGCAGGAGGAAGACGAAGCTTGACCAGAGGAGTGGAGGAGAAGGAAAAGAGAGAAGGAAGAGAATATTGTGATTGGACTGTATTGTGCCTGTGGGAAATGGGGAAGGCATTTCCCACAAGGAAAAAAGAAAATAAAAATCCATGTATGCCTTGAATTTGTGTCCCACGCTTGTCAGATTAGGCTGGCGCTGCCAGCCTGGTGGGCCACAATTGCATTTGTCAATTCAATAGGTGGCGCATCACAAACATTAACACTCCTTTTACAAATCCCATCCCAAATGGCATAAAACAGAGATATGCAGTGCTTGGGGCACTGAAATCTTTAATGTTGAGGTCTGATTTTGTTGCTTAGATTTGAGCCCACAGCTAGCATACAAACAATAGTGTACGCATCCAAATCTGTACTTTTATGAAAATTATTTTTCATGCAAGTCCTTGAAACACTTTCTGTTTACAAAGAGACACAGAGAAAACTGACATTTTGTACAACAGATTGTGGTTTTTGTGCTGCAATTCACCCATCTTCTCCTACCTTCAATTGCAGTTGCCCCACACGTCTAGTGTGTTTTCATTTGTTTTGTTGTTTTTTCTTGCATTTCACATCTGTAATAAACTAAGTACATACATACATTGTACATACATACATAGAATGTGACTGGATTGATACAGCAATACTTTCCATTGTACTAGTAAGCCCATTTTAATAAACAATCATTTCGCAATGCTGGTATACATATAAACTAGAAAATGGTGAGTATCTCCAAAGAGCTACACTATTACTAGCCTAAATCGGGTCACATGTTTTTACATTATTTGCAATTTTGGAAAAAGCAAAGCCCTCTAACAATAAGGGCCTTCTATTGATAATAATAATAAAAAAACTTACCAGTTATTACTTGACATATAGAGATTTTTATAACCTTTCATAGCAATATCTGTTTTTTAGATTTGTCACATTGCAGTTTTGAAAGCTGCATGAGACTGCTATGCTGGCCCTGAACAAGTGCTTTAATGTACAGTATATCACACCCAGCACCTCTCTTGTGATGGAGCTTTTAATGGATTTCTAAATGGCTGTGTCATCTTTACTTCATGTAAGTGCTGTAGAACACTTGCTCCCAATTTCTTAGGCTGTAGTTTTGAAAGCTTTCATTATAAAGTCTGATAGTAAAGTATTGGATATTTTTGACTTTTACCTTTTTCTCTATTTCTTTCATAACCGTAGTTCAGTTTAGAGCTATAGAAGGACTCTGATATGATATGAATATCAAAACATATGTTTTGGATTTTTTTCCTGTTAAAAGACAATCACTGTACAGTTCTAGTATATGATACATCTAGGAGATATATGTTGGTGTGTTATAATACTGAAGGATATTAATTAGAGTTATATAATATTTGTCCTGTTTAAGCATGTCACTATCAGGGCTCATTTATAAACCACCATTGGTGTGGGTTGCATGGCTCATGTAGGATGATGACTTGTGCTATGGACTGTAAACCCTATGCTGTTTCTTCTTATTTCTCTGCCTTTGTTTGTGATGCTAAGCAAGTCAAATATCTTGTCATGTATTGCACAAGAAAAGAATACATTATCAATTTTAATATAGCTATTATATGGCATATAAAACTTATAAATCCAGGATTGCAAAGTGTGGGATCTTATGCTGGCCCACAAGTCAGAAGCCAACTCAAGACAGGAGTACATCACAGGTCTCACTCATGCACACAGGAACAGAAGGCAGATTTGTACTTCCTACTCAACCTAAGACACATGTCTTTAGGATGAGGGAGGAAAACCCATGAAGCAAATGGAGAAAGTGTAGATTTCAGACAGCATTACTAAAAACTGTACCATCATTTCACCCTTATGTTCACCTCAATGCATTTCCTAATTATGTCTAATGGTCCACAACAGTGTCCTGGAAGTGATTTTCACTTATGTTTTAAGGAGAAGGTTAAATAACTTGCTACATAAAGGAACCTTGTGAAGGTGCTAGTTTTTCATTTGCTTCTATTTATTCACATATATTACTAAACAAAAAAAGAAAATAAATCATTTGCTGCTGAATCTCCTGTAATGGATACATTATGTTGTATGGCAGAAGAAACACTTAGCATCTGATGGTAATTGCAGCATCCACAGAAGTGAGACACCTGTGGGCGATGATAAACAGCTTACGCACTTGTGGCTGACAAACAAACTAATGCCAGTCCCCAGGGCGCTGTCAAAAAGGAATTATTTATCTGCTTTAGTCTGTCTGACCTCACCCTAGGGAAGAAAAGTCTGTAGGAGATGAACTAATGAGAATGCCTCTTGTGTCATCTGCAGGTAGTGGCATCAATGCTTCATTTTCACATTCCTCATTTATAAGTTGACCTACTACCCTTTATAAATTTGAAACTTATAATATCTTCAAATTGCTGTTCTACACACACATGCACATCTCTGTTGCCTTTGTGTATTCTGTATATACACTGTATATTAATGGGTTTTTTCCCATTTGTGGATATGATTTGGTTTTATTTTAAAATTTTCCCGGGTTATTGTACACCTTTTATTGCATTTCTTTTTTTTTTTGATGTGATTTGACGTGTGCTGAATTTGATCCTGCTCTTTAAAATTTTATTTGAAATGTGCTTAAAAATGTTTGTTTATTTTAACAACTTATAACAACACTATTTTCTTTCTTGTTGGTCCCACCATTATTGGTTTAGCTTGTGTATATGTGCTAGCCATTTTGCTATTCAGGAGGTCACTACCCATGTTAATAGCAGGTCAGAGGTCTCACGCTTCCTGATTATCTGAGATCCAATTAAAAATGCGATTTGCTTTATGCCCATTTTGACATTCCTGAAATACAGATTCCTGTTTTACTTTTCATGTCTACCCTTTTTGGTTTCTAATTGGGCTTTGCATAGTTTAGACTTACAATTCTTCTTCTGATCACAATTGAAATATTTCCCCCTCTTCTATTAAATCTGGAGTCAGGTTTCCTAAAAGAAATTTCTTTTTACAATAGGTTCCTATATGAGTGTGGAGGTATGAATGGACTGTTTTAAACTGCATATGGGCACCACAAAGGTCATATTAGGGGCCAGATACCCTCATCTGGACACATTTGCCCCAAAAATAAATTCTTAAAAAAAAGCATAAAAAGTTGGCCATGAACTTGGAAATACACTGTAGAAGAAGTCTCTTTGCCCCATGACAAGTAAGCTTAGATTCGGGAGTGAAGTGCAGATTAGGGCTCGTCTGGCAAGAAAGCGGAGAAGAAGGTGAGAAACCTGCCAATCAGACAGGTAAGAGAAGGAGAAAGGTAGGTCAGGAACAGAACATTATGTATTGTGATAACAGGCTCTGAGGTAGCAAGTGTTTATTGTTTAATCTTTATGCAACCTGTGCCCAATACCTTCATGGAACTTTTTTTTCTATAAATAAAAACTGTTGTGACTGGTCTATATGGTGTCTGCAGGTTATTTTAAGTGACAGGTTGGCTTGTGATTGTGTCCCCACTGGTCACCCCTGACAGTATTGGGCACAAGACTGGATTTAGCTTTGAATGGTGAGCTGATTCATCACAAGGCTCTCTCACATGTATTCCTAGACAAATCAGAATCACCACATAACTAAACAATCATGTATTTGGGATGTGATGGGAGAAAATAAATAAATAAATCTACTCTATATATAAAATCCTAAGCATAAAATTGAAACAATTTTGTGCAGCGATTTTATGTCACGTTTTTAGGTGATGTTTTTTCTCACACTCATTTTAAAAGCTACATATATATGTTTGGTATCATTCTACTTAGAATTTATCAAACTTTAATGTGATATTGTTAGATTTTCAGATTCTAATTCCATTTTTAAATTATAAACTAAAACATCAGGAAAGTCATGGTTTTTAATATCAAGAAAGTCGTGGTTTTTATTTTTGATCAAGTAAACTTTCTTTCACAGGAACAAACTATTAAAAAAATCAGTGTTTGTATTTAGGTGATTTAGTTAGCCTGAAGATCGAGTTACGATGACCCATTACATACCACTTTAGTTTTCATGTGATTTTCGTACCAAATGTAAAACCAAGGGGGACAGGGCCTTTGCAGCTGCTGCCCCTCGCCTGTGGAACTCTCTACCTCATCATATTAAGGAGTCATCTACAATTGAACAGTTCAAAACAAGATTAAAAACTCACTTCTTTTCACTTGCATTCAGTGACCTTCAGTAATACTGATGGTTTTCCTCTTTGTGATCATATAACATTATTTCTATTTATTATCTATCTTATTTTATGTTCATATATTTTATTACTATTTATGTTGTATTGTTTTTGGTTTTTTTCTTTTATTCTATTATTGTAAAGCACTTTGGCCACAGCATTACTATGCTGTTTTAAATGTGCTATATAAATAAATCGACATTGACATTTTTCCTATTATTTAAACGAGTCAATTTTTTTTAAGTTTTTTTTTATCTATAAGAATGTCAGATAAAACGAATGTATTATTTATTTAGTCTCTTATAAATACTCATCGAGCATAATGCACCTCAGTTTAACGGGAATACGTTAGTAAGAGAGTAAATATTTTATTCTCATTTCATGATTTTTACTCTGTTAAATAATTTTTTTTTCTTTTACATACTTATAGAATTTCATGATTTTGACTCCAATAAATAGTCATTTTTCTTTTGTATATTTACAGATGTTACTAATATTCTGTCCATGACTGGGGCTTGGCTCCCATAGTAAATAAATAAAACAAACCATGTAGACTTCAAGAGACAAGGCAAAACATTCTACAAACAGAAATGAAGGAGCAGGATTCGAATAAGGATATTGGATCTGTAGAGGGTTAGCCACTGTGTATTATTTTTTTTTCTTCCAAAATGGCAAAATGATTTCATGTGGAAAGATTTCACTAAAAAGAGATTGAAGTTCCAGTTTTAAGAACACTGTAAAAGAAGCCTTTTTGCCTCAGCTAGATGAGCTTGGATTTGGGAAAAAAGTGGAAAGAAGTGCAGCAGTGAGGATTGCTATTCATCCTTCAAATTCTCCAAATGCTAACTAATTCTAATTCAAACATCACCGGTTTCCTATTTGTACCTGCTTTTCCATGACTATTAAAAGATGCAGAGACAGCCTTTGAGAGTTGCAAATTTCAACTTACTCTGTTTAGCATGGTCACAGTGATGAAAAGTGTATTATGGTGCTCCAAATATAACTTAAAATGTACAACACAGTTTACCAGGAGGGACTTACAATACAATGCATGATTTAATACAATACAAGATTTAATAATATTATTTCAGTTATTTTGCATGTATAAATAATGTATTTCTACTCAAGGGTGAACATAATGTATTGACCTGTGTACTTATCAGACCACCATGGCTTACTACTTCGGAAAGAAAGCAAGGTGTAAACCTAAACTTTAAATTAAGTTCATAGACAGCCTGCCGCTGGTGTTTCACATGCCCATGGGTAATGCAGGATACAAGTTTAATGAGAGGACGTAGGATATAAATGAAAGTTTTGATGACTTTCTAAGTAAGTTATAATTGCAGGTGAAGGGGTGTGCTTATGCAAATTCCGAGAGACTGTGTTTGTGGGGGATTGACAGTTAAAGGGGTGGGGAGTCACATCATCAACTCCCCTCCCATTTACCTCATTTCGCTCTGAGCTGAGCTAACGGCGTCTTTCGAAGCAACTTCGTCACACTGCCACCAAATACTCCCAGAAAAATCCACAACTTAATACACACGCTGTCTCTAGAGTTTCTCCACACTGAATCCTCCAGGCACTACTTACAAAAGGTTACATTGACAATCGTGTTACGTTATTTTTAAAATCTTTCCTTTTCTTAGCACAAGCATAGCTGAGAAGCTTCGATGCATGTGCTCCATAACGTTAAAAATAATGCATTTAATCACACTTTGCATTACAAGCAAAGGGAACTTTTGTCAATGCATGATTTCCTGGTACACTGATTATATTGATCAGCGCATCCCGATTCATTTTACCCTCGCACCACCTTGGTTTGAGAAGAAGTATGAAAAAATATGAGGCTAACACAGAAAAACAGATCACCAATTCAAGCTTTATGAATAATCGATTCGCCATCAATAATTGTTTTGGTAAAGCCATACTCAGTGTAATCCTCCTTCCATTTTATAATTTTTCCGCCACTAGCCATGATTAAATGAACAGTAAAAAAGTAAGAGCGAAGCGAGGGTGACTTATTTAGGCAGGCATATATATAACAGCAACACTCTTGACAATGTCAATCATGTTACGTTATTATTAAAATGTTTTCTTTTCTTTTCATTACTTCTTTAACACTACTTCTCTGAGGAGCGGGTATTTTACTATATATATATATATATATATATATATATATATATATATATATATATATATATAGCAGAATACCCGGCATGAGAAGTAGTGTGTTAAAGAAGTTATGAAAAGAAAAAACATTTTAAAAATAACGTAAGATGATTATTAATATAATTGTTTTGTCATTAATATGAGTGTTGTTGTCATATCTATCTATTTATATATATATATTTATATATCTATATATATATATATATATATATATATATAGCAAAATACCTGCGATTGGCAGCGGAGAAGTAAAAAGAAAAGGAAACATTTTAATAATAACGTAACATGATTGACAATGTAATTGTTTTGTCATTGTCATGAGTGTTGCTGGTATATATATATATATATATATATATATATATACATACACACACAGACACATATATAAACATATATATACATATATACATATATATACATATATATACACATACTGTATATATACACACACATATATACATACTGTATATACAACATATACATATCTACATATATACTGTATATACACATATATATACAAATCTACATATATATATCTACATATATATATATTAGGTGGGACTCGATTAAAAAATTAATCCAATTAATTAGAGGCTGTGTAAGAATTAATCTTGATTAATCGTATGTAATCGACACGTAAATTTGCCCCAAATCGCAAATGTTTTTGTTTTTTTTTTAATTTAAAACGGTTTTAGTGGGCGACAGAATCAAATAATAGACATGGACATGAATATTGTAAACTGAAGCTGTTTTAATTTCTGAAAAAAAGCTTTAAACTGCATTTGAATTCAAAACAGAAACAAAAATATCATCCCTGGTTAAAATTGGGCAGACTTAAAAATAAAGTGGTAGTTTAAGTACTTTAAGTACATTTTCAGAATAGTATTGTCTTTAAATAATAATAACCAAAATTTCAACATAAAGTGCAGTTTTCTTCTTAAAAAATAAGTCAGAAACATAAAAGGTAATTTGACCAGCTTACTCTTTAAACTCTGAGTAACATTAGCCAAAATTATTTTGTACATTAGGCTAAAACAGTGTGATCATTGAACATTTTGTAATTAGATGTATTTAGAATTACTAACGGTCACGGAAGTCCAATGATCCCCAGTAAGAGCCACAAAGTCCGCTTTCTGTAATGCATCTAATTTTGCTTGCTTTTCAGTGTGCACAAAACCATGCTTTTATCAAGGCTTCGCTCGGGTAGTCGAAATGATCAGTCGTAGGAACGCGCTTTATTCCGACTCTAACATTTTTGTAGCTGTGATGTGTGCATCAGTGTAATGGATGTACCAGGAAATCATGCATTGACAAAAGTTCCCGTTTGCTTGGAATTGAAAGTGTGATTAAATCGTTATTTTTAACGCGTTATGGAGTACATGCATCGAAGCTTCTCAGCTGTGCTTGTGCTAAGAAAGGGAAAATTTTAAAAATAACGTAACATGATTCTGCATTAACCTAATATTTTTCATACATCCCAAACCAAGGAGATCGAAGGTAAAATGAATCGGTAGCGTACATAGTCAGTACATCCCTCTCGGGAATCGAACCTCGTGTTAGAGGCTTAAGACTCTACAATTAGCCACAGCGTGTGGCTTGTCTATGCTAAAGTATGTATTGTAGATCGGGTATATATATACATTTATATATATATACCCGTATCGCAGTGGAGAAGTAGAAGTTATGAAAAAGAAAAGGGAACATTTTAAAAACAACGTAACATGATTGTCAATATACAGTAATTGTTTTGTGAGTGTTATTGAATGTTGCTGTCATCAAGGATTTGATTATCATTATTTCTTTCAATCAGGCTCGTATTTGTAGGATGTGTTCAAGTTACATTCCGTGTTTGTCAATCGTTGTAAAGATAAGAGGTTTCATTCATCGATTAGTTCCTTACTGCATCAATAAACAGCTCGTCTTCCTCTTTTTCTGTGATGTGACAAACTGCATGCACGGGTTTTTTTTACACTGTCTTCCTTTAGCAGGACATTCACTTTTTCCACCGTGTGCTTTGTTTCCGCAGTAGCTGCACTTATGAATATGATTGTATGTATAAGACGCTTCATATTTTTTTGCTGCCTTCTCAATTGTGTAATTGGTTTTGTTCAGCACTCTTTGGAACTGTTGCTTTTGTCTGTGCACTGCGCCAGTTCACGTGAGCCGCTTGGTGTTCTTGCATCGAAGGTTCCCAGCTGTACTGGTGCCATCTCGTGTAATGTCAGCTAAGACCCGGCACTTAAAAGTTTCTCTCGCAGTTTCAATGAGTTTGTGCCAAACACCACCCTGACCATCTCATCTTCCTCTGCATAAGCACAGTCCTTCACCCGTGAATATTTACAGGCAGTGTTTGTATTGGATTGCCGCTGATGGACGGCCTTATATGGGCAGGCACTAAATTACAAGCGCTAGTGGCAGCCTGTCTATGAACTTAATTTAATATAAACTTACGGTTCACGCCTGCTTTGTTTCCGCAGTAGCTGTACTTATGAATATGCTTGTATGCATCATTTGCTTCATAATGTTTTTCTGCCTTCTCAATTGTGAAATGGCGTTTTGTGCTCATCGCTGTTTGGAGTTCTTCCTTGTTCTCTACGCACTTACGTAGGAGGCGTGATGATGTCACACTAAACTCCCCCACGCCATCTCCAACTCAAGACTCCATTACATTATATGGGGAAAAATAGCTTCCAGTTATGACCCTTATGCGTAGAATTTTGAAATGAAACCTGCCCAACTTTTGTAAGTAAGCTGTAAGGAATAAGCCTGCCAAATTTCAGCCTTCTACCTACACGGGAAGTTGGAGAATTAGTGATGAGTCAGTGAGTGAGTGAGTGAGTGAGTGAGTGAGGGCTTTGCCTTTTATTAGTATAGATATATATATATATATATGAATGACCTCCAAAGAGCGCTGAGACTTTTGATATCGTGAACGTGTCTGTAAACTGGGGTCTCCTGCCCAGCAAAAGTCGAGCAGCCAGCGCGCGTGCATAGCTGTGCCGGCCTTTGAGACGCTGACTGCGCTTCTGCCTTAAGTCAAAGTAAGCACTTTTAATTTTTTTCATCCTCCCCCTGAGCTATAGCCCAGACAAGTGCAAACACGGGACCCCTTTTCTACACCGCGGTAAACTAATATTAAGGCGATTCGAACTTTCTTTTGTACGTGTGCGATTATGAGGTCGTCAGCTCGGATTATGAAGACACACACACGAGTGGAGGACTGACAGTGCCATCACAGCCGATTAATGGCGGGACATCTCACCAGTCTACACAAGACCCACCGCGACTGTACCCAAAAGGCGATCATAATGTCAGCGAACACATCTCTCTATACTATATAAAAGAAAAAGGCAACTTTCCTTTTTTGACACCTTTTTTCCTTTTATCCCAAACCAAAGCCTTTCTCTGTTAACACTGCAGAGGACACAAAACTAATTTTCTTTAATTGCTGGTAATGCCGGTAAGGCACATTACCAGAGGCAGAAATTTGAACGTTCACATAGAAAATGTAATTTCTATACCACAGCCATCGTGTACCGCCTTTCAAAAGGGATCTACTACCGAGAGATGATCCATATACATTTTAGCTGCTGTTAGTACTACTTACCTGTTGTGTTACACAGTCTTTAAAATGTAGTTTACCCGCAACCACTCCAGTAGTGCTCAATGTACCTGTACTTCTTAAAACGTTAATGTTTTACTGTTTAATAACTTATAGACTATATTTTATTATTTTTCCCTTGCACTCAGTGACCAAAGCTATACACACACATATAGACACATACATATATATACACATATACATACCTGTGTGTATGTTTGTATGTATGTGTATATATATATACACACACACACACACCTATCTACATTATATATATATATATACACACACATACATACATACACACACACATATATATAATTTGTGTGTGTGTATGTATGTATGTGTGTGTATATATGATGTAGATAGGTATGTATATATATATGTGTGTATATGTAGATATGTATATAGATATGTAGATATGAAGATATGCATGTGTATATATATGTATAGATATAGATAGAGATATATATATGATTATATAAACGAATGGTGGAAATTCAAAGTGTCTGGCTCTATATTAATTTTTAAAAATATACATAATTATAAAAGCTTCTAACCTGTGTGAAGAGCATTTACTTCAGCAAATAAACATTAAGGTAACTTTGTCATTGAGTTAGCGGTAGAAATAGGGAAGGAAAAAGGCAAAAAAAGAGAGGCTAACTCACAGTGAGATTTGAATAAGTAAATCGGCTTGTTAGATAACTGGATGCACAGGATAAACATTTCAAATAATAACACAAAAGTATCCACCTGTCTGATAGTTATATAAATTATATGTAGCAGAGTTCATTTCACTGTGTTGTAAAAAAGTATTTTCCCACTCCCTGATGTTGCTCATATTTTTGCAAATTTTTGACACTAAATATTTTCAATGTTATTAAGACAGATTTTAATTAAACAAAGGGCACCAGAGTCAATATTTACTACACATTTTTAGGTTAAGTCATTTATAGAATGACCAAAGTTTTATAACATCAACTATACTCAATGAAAGAGTATGTGCCCCACAGTCAGCTTAGCCCATTTAAAGGGATAGATAGTGTTAAGTGACTGCAAACAGCATGGCTCGATTATAGCCATCCCTGCTCAATATAAGCCTCACTTATTTTGACCCTTACCCTCTGAGCCAAGTTACCAGTACAAACATCAAAAAAGCACATAGTGCCATGATCAAGCTAAACCTCTAAACAGATGAGAAAAAAAGAGGTTTTCATAGCTATTGGGCAATGGCTACACAACCATTTTTAAGGCGGCGGAATGTCACTGAACCACTGTAAGAACCATAATCTACAGACGGCAAAATCTCTGAGCATCAGCAAATCTTCACAGGAGTGGCCAGCCTGAAAAAATACTGAAAAGGTGCTATGTAAAATCATACAGGCATCTGCAAAGGTTCCTAAAAAAACATTCACAGAACAAAGAAAAGGTCAGTGTTTACGGTGCCACAATCAGAAAGATACTGGGTAAAAATAGGCTTCATTGGAGAGAGGCAATGCAGAAACCATTGCTAACCCCAAATTCACCTCTTATTTGTTAGGGAGAACCTGGATAAACCCAGAGCTTTTTGGAACAATGTCCTATGAGCAGATGAGACAATAGTATAACTTTCTGGGCTCCTATTATATCTAACGTGAAGCAAACATAATAAGGACATCATACTAATGGTGAAACTTTGTAGTGTTAGTGGGATGGTGTGGATGCTTAGCAGTCTGGCCAAATTACCATAACTGAAGTATCCATGAATTTTGTTCTGCATTTGAAAATGTCTTTTCATCCATCTCTGCTGAAGCATATAAAATATGAGACTCAAAAGCAAGTTGACATTAGAATATCCAAAAGAAGCCAAATTTAGCCAAGTTAGATACTAGCTAAGTCAAAGTCCAAACCTAAACCCAAGAGAGATGTAGTGGTAGGACCTGAAATCACAATTCATGCTTGAGGACCTTACCTATGTTTCTGAATTAAAGTAGTTCTCAGAGAATAGTGGGTTAATATTCCTCCTTAGCAATGTGAAGACCTGATAATGAAATATGGGCAGCTTTTGATTGCAGCCATTGCTGCTAAAGGTGGCTTTTAAAGGTGGTTATTAAGTGTAAGGGGATAATTGCTTTTTCATACAGTTGGCACACAAGTACAAGACAATGTGTTAATTCTTCACTACGTTGCCCTTTTTCTAGTATTAGATTATGGCTGAAGACCTCAAAATAACAGAACAAATCAGGGAAAAGAAAAAATACTCTTTCATGGCACCATGCAGAAATGATGAACTGTATTTTAGTGGAACAGACCTTTATCTCTGTCAATAGTTAGCATGCAGTATACTGACACAAACATTTAAAATTTTATTAATCTGTCATCTCCTAACCCAGGTTTATACTATATATATTAAGACCTCTAATGAAACACAGTCACTTCATACTCTGCTGTGTCCAGAGATGTAAAATATTATTTTTCTTTAAATCCTTAGAAAAAGTTGAAAGTAAAATAATGGATTCATTGTATCAGGATTCGTCAAGTGAACATTTACTTTATCACTAAAGCCTAATACAAATTTTCTAAATAAATACCCCTCAGCAAGGTCATCTGTTTATTTATCATAAATGTGTCTAAGCAATTGGACTGTTCAAAACTAAAAACTTAATAACAACTTGAGGAAAATGCATTGAATTGAAATAATACTGCTTTATGCATTTGAAGGATTTCTGGCTTGTACATGTATTTATACATATGCTGTACAGAATTCAAGATATTGCAGATTTCTGTGCTTCATAGTATGGTATTCTCTGCTTTCTACAGTGTCTTGTGCTTTAATGATCTATTTCTTACTACCACCTTAACTTTTTTCTATTATCTGTTTCTCTAAACTTTTTTAAAACTAATCATAACTCAATTTGTTTCTCCCGTTGAATTTGACTCCATGAATATTTGGTGAAATTTTGGTCACTGACTAATTTAAGCCTGTGTCATCATACAGAAAACAGCATTTTTATAAACTGACATTAGATGTTTGTTTTTTTTATTATTATTTTTATTAATTTTATTACAATCAATACAAAGCAATCAAGTTTTTACAAAAAGAAAAATTGAGTTAAGAACAGATCGATCCCCACCCCTGAGAGAGAGAGCAAGCCGAACGGCGTTAAATTTAAGGCTTGTAAACATACCTAAATTAATACATTCTCTGTGCTTTATGAGCTTATTTTAAAATATTACTGATTAGATCCTGCCATGTTTTGAAAAAATTCTGTACGGATCCTCTAACTGAGTATTTGATTTTTTCCAATTTCAAATAGTATAACACATCGGTTTCCCACTGACTTAAAAGAGGAGAGTTTGGGTTCTTCCAGTTTATGAGAATAAGTCTGCGTGCCAAAAGTGTAGTGAATGCAATCACAATTTGTTTGTCTTTTTCCACCTTAAACCCATCTGGAAGAACCCAAACACAGCTGTTAATGGGTTAGGAGGGATTGTGAGTCCAAGGCTATCTGAAAGGTAATTAAAAATTTTTGTCCAGAATGATGTTAATTTGGTGCAGGCCCAGAACATTTGACCCAGTGAGGCTGGGACTTGATTGCATATACTTTGCGCATATGGAGCTTGAGTGAATTCTCTGCATTGCTACTTTCCACTCCTTTTCTGATATATTAATTGAGAGATCTTTTCCCAGTGTCCTCTTGGATCTTTGAAAGGGAGGGATTGTAAAATGATATTATATATTGTAGAGATGGAGTCTAAGTCCTTGAGATTGAGCAATATTTTTTCTAGCATGGATGAGGGTGCAAGATGAGGAAAATCTGGAAGGTTCTGTTTAACAAAGTTCCTGATTTGAAGATAGTGAAAGAAATGTGTAGCTGGAATGTTAAATTTGGAATGTAATTGTTCATAGGATGCAAAGACGTTGTCTATATAAAGATCTCTAAGCAAGTTAATTCCAAATTTTTTCCAGATATTAAAAACTGCATATGTTTGTGAAGGTTGAAAGAGGTGGTTCTCTTGCAGAGGTGCCACAGATAGAAGCTTCTCCGTCTTAAAATGCTTTCTACATTGGTTCCAGATTCTAAGTGAGTGGAGCACAATTGGGTTATTAGTGTATTGCCGATAGCGTGTGTTTATTGGAGCACAGAGCAAGGAATACAAAGAAGTACTGCAGGATTTTACTTCTATTGCGGTCCAAGCCTGTGTATGTTCTTCTATTTGTGTCCAGGTTCTTATCGCCTGTATATTTTCTGCCCAGTAATAAAACTGGAAGTTAGGTAGAGCCATGCCACCTTCTGCCTTTTGTCTTTGTAGGGTCGCTCTTTTGATGCGTGGATGTTTTGAATTCCAAATAAATGAGGTTATTGTTGAATCTAATTGCCTAAAGAATGATTTATTAATGTATATTGGATGTTTTGAAATAAAAAGGAGCTTAGGAAGAATATTCATATCTTAACAGTGTTAATTCTTCCAGCTAGAGTGAGTTGAAGGGTTGACCATCTATGCAAGTCTTTTTTTGTTGATAAAGAGCTTTATGTTTACTTGTGATATGAACACGAGGTATTTAAACTGTTCTGCAATGATAAAAGGTAGGGTATCTAATCTAATATTATATGCTTGAGAATTCACTGGAAGAGAGTACACTTTTATTCAGATTAATTCTGAGACCAGAGATCTTTTGAAATTCTGTGAGTGCTGCTAAGACTGCAGGCACAGAATTTTCTGGGTCCAAATATACAGTACCATATCATCTGCATATAATGAGATTTTCTGTTCCAGTCCTTCTCTGCTAATCCCCTTTATCTGATCAGTATTTCGACAATGTATTGCCAGTGGTTCAATGGCAATTGCAAACAGCAGCGGTGACAAGAGGCATCCTTGTCTAGTGCCACGTTCTAGTTTAAAGTAGTCTGAGCAAATGTTGTTGATGCAAACTGAAGCTTCTGGGTTAGTATACAGTAATTTAATCCATGCACAAATGTTTGGGCCAAACCCAAACTTCTCCAATGTAGTAAAAAGGTATTTCCATTCAATCATGTCGAATGCATTTTCTGCATCCAATGATAATAATATTTCTGGGGTGTTTGATTTAGTTGGTGAGTATATTACATTAAACAGGCGAAGATTTGAAGATAAGTGTCGGCCCCTAATAAATCCAGTTTGGTCTTGTGATATTACCGAGGGGAGCAATTTCTCCATCCTTCTGGCTATGATTTTAGAGAGTATTTTAACGTCGTTATTCAGAAGTGAAATTGGTCTGTATGATGCACATTGTAATAAGTCCTTATTTTGTTTTGGAAAGACAGTGATTAGTGCTTGGCGAAAGGTTTGTGGAAAAAATTGGTTATCTCTGGCTTCTGTAAATGTTGCTAATAGGAGGGAGCTAGCTGAGCGGAGAATTTCTTGTAAAATTCTGCAGGGTAGCCATCAGGGCCTGCTGCTTTCCCACCTTGGAGTGACTTTATAGCATTTAGTAATTCTGATAATGCCAGAGGTTTATCAAGTTCCTCCACACTAAAAGCGTCAATTTGTGGTATCTGTAATGTATCCAGAAATGCATGTTTGGAGGTGTTTCTTTTGTACCATTTTCACTATCTATGTGAAACAGAGTAACAAGGCAAGTAGCAATACAAACTGATAGCGTTTAACATACTGTGTATGAGTTGGAGCTGACCCGGACACAGACAAGCGGACATGTTGTTTTTCAACCACCACACGTTTATTTACAACTATTTACAACAATTATAAATGGTGACTCAGACCCAGTTCGTGCACAATACCCCAAACACACAGTCCTGGCCACAAATGCCTCTTCTTCGGGCCGCCTCCACACCTCTCTTGTGCCTCATCCTGCTTCCACCCGACTCCAGCCTCGAATGAAGGGAGACGGCCCCTTTTATACACTCCCCGGATGAGCTCCAGGTGCTTCTGACACACCCCCGTTGGCCACGCCTACGTGTGGCGGAAGTGTTGGCTGCTCTCCCGGCAGCTCCCCGGGTGTCCTCTTAATTCTTCCCCCCAGCACTTCCTGGTGTGGCGGAAGTGCTGAGGTAACAGGTCCCCAAGGCATTGGGGCGCCTCCTGGCGGTGACCACGGGACCCTACAGGGTGGGGCTTCCATGCCCTCAACCCGTGGCCCCCAGAGCAACCAGGAAGGCGGCCCCCACGTGATCCAGGGTAGGTGCAGACCCACATCCGGTCCCTCACAGCGTCCCGGCTGGGTCATTGCCCCTGGCATCCCTGACAGAGTGAATATAGAAGAAATTGGCAGAAACAACATGATGTGTACAGGGGAAAACAAAGCTAAAAAAAAAAGTGTATAAAAAAAACAAAAAAAAAAAATTCTCCAAGCCTCAAGTTATTAATGCACAAGTAATTCTTCCTTTCAAAGGTCTTTTTTGTAATGGAAAAACACCTCGCTGAGGTTCATGGTTCTGGGTCCTAGTATTAGTAGAAGCTGGCATTAATTAAATGTGTACTGTGCTATGGGTGTAAACTAAAAGTATGGCATATAAAGTTAAAATGAATTAAATTACCAGCCATATACAATCATTCATGAATTATGTTTCTCTAATATTAGTGTTATTCATGGATAAATATGGCTGACACAGAAAGTGTGGATTCTACACACTCAATATCACAATTAAAAAAAAATCAGAGTACTTAACTGAAAACTATTCTTTTACTACCTTACTACCTCTGTAACCAAAATCATTTAATAACTGCTGCCATGTTGATCCACTGTGTTTATTTTTTTCCTTAGCACCTTCATAGTTCTGCTATATTTTAATGCATTTCAATCAATTTCCTTTATTATGCTTGTGGAGTACATCTTTTTCTCTGAAAATTGATTCAAATTTTGATCTTTCAAATCCCTTTAATATCAGATAAAATGATGGTAAGGATTTACTATATTTGAAATGTACAACACAGTAAGCTCTTTATCATTAATGTATTCTATAAAGAGAGTTGCATTTTCAACAAATGAGTAACACTGGCAGCATTAATGCCCAAGTTACTTATTTTTCAGAATACTTTTAGAAAAATTCAGTAAACACACTACACTTATCTGAAAGAAAAATGAGTATGCTTGCACTAATGCTTTAAAGAATATTTTTCATTCACTGAGAAATTCTTGGACAATTTAAAACAAACAATCTGTCAGTGTTCCTAATATATGTGAAGTACAATAGAACATACAGTCTGTAACTCCTGAATGGTTTATGCATTATCTCGTATTTTGCCCAGTAAATTTGTTCAGTTCTTTTTAAGGCTAATGTAGACTCACTGCTCTTTATGTCCTTGTGCATTCCTTGTGATCTGCCTGTCCTTGACTACATCCTCATTTGCTCATTTTTGCCCTGATTTATCCTGAATATATCATTTTTCTCTAGTGATTCACTATTTTTCTCTAGTGATTCACTAACCTCAAGCTTGTTGAAAATGTCTGAGTCCTTCCACATCTACCTTACATTACACAATACACATTTAAACAGCAGCCTGAATGGTAACTCTCATCTTAGTCTTCACTTTTACCCAAAAAAGGAGAAAGAGGGGTTCTCAGCTCCCTGTGACATTAAGTAACCAACCAATTAGAATAACCTTAAATAGAACATGTTCTGAAAATATAATGATGCATTTTTGGTCAAAGGATGGGAATAACATTTTATTTAAAGTTATGTTGATGCCCAAGGAGTGGTAAATAATACATTTGTTTTTTCTGCAATTAAAGATCATCAGTTTATTTGTTATTTTACTGGAAGGCACAACCTTTAGATATTTTGTTTTAGCTACTGAATAACAATGCACTGCCATTTGTATACCTTAGGGAGCAATTAAAAAGAGAACTGTGCTCAATTTTCTGAAAAAGTCTTTCAAAATGAAGAGCTAGAAAAAGAGAAATATATCCTTCTCATTGCCCTCTAATGAACTCATTGCCTCTGTTCAGAAATGTAAGTGGAGGTTTCAGAAAATGAAGGAATGCATTTTTTTTGAAGTGGATAATTTCAAGTTATCTTTTAGCAAATGATATGAGACACAAGGACAAATGAACTTTTAATTAATCATATGAGCTGCATGGCCTTAATCATTTCTCTTGTATTTTAGAAGTGGATAAAGTTAATTAAAAATTACAATTTTAGCATTTAAAAATGTAGATACATTACTGTGGAAGAGGCTGAAGATTTTTAGGTCAGTATATTCTAATAATTCAAATAAAGGACGTCCTTTCTGTACACTGCCAATAAGGATACAGATACTTTGACTTCCCCTGTATGATGCACACAGTAGCTAAACTGATGCAGTCCTGATTTGCAATATGGGATATTGTGTGTATTGTTTCACAAAGTAGTGCATCTAGGTTTATCACAAGGTGTCTTGTATGTGAAAAAATACTGTATATGTCAGGGTGACTTGTAATGGGGACTGATTTTATTACCATCGTGATCAGTATATTAACATTATCACACACATGCACATATAAGTGATTGGGAGGCAGCTAGAGGGCCCAAATAATAGTAGTACCACGCCAGACTAGGGGGTGGCGAGCTACATTAACTTTCTCTTTCTGTTCTCTGTAGACTATCCGCAGGAAATCCTACTAGGTGCTGATGCTAGAGATGATGTCACTTCCGGTTTAGGCGGTATGGATGACGTCACGTCCAGTCTCTATGACATCACTTCCAGCTCCGATCCAGATGACATCACTTCCTGTCATGACCTTTAAAGCCACCATCTTATCAAACTAAAATCAGTTCTGTTTTGAATTTCAACCTGAACGCAACTCACAGAAAAATACCCATTTGCAGCTAGGGCATATTATATTGGTGGCTGCCCCAAACCTTTGATGTATCTTGGCTATATTTGTTACAACAGTTTAAGGGCTTTGGTGATGGTTGTTCTCTGCCAATCCAGTGGTTGCCACTATATGACAACGTCCTCACTTTTTCTGTTTTTGCAGACAGGAGGACTGACAGCTCTCCTTATTCATGTCACTTCCAGTGTCCGTTCGCTTGCACCGGCTTCTTCATGCCCTTTTTCCATATAACCGGAGGAATTGTCATCTTAGGTAGTCCTGTTATTCTGAATGACACAGGTGACCAGTGTAGTGACATCAAAACTGGAGAAATGTGCTCAGATTTTCTTTTCCTAGTTAGGATTCTAGCAGCTGCATTCTGCACTCGTTGCAAACGATTTATGTCTTTTTTGGGTAGTCCTGAGAGGAGTGCGTTGCAGTAATCTAGTCGACTGAAAATAAAAGCGTGAACTAATTTCTCAGCATCTTTCAATGATATAAGAGGTCTAACTTTTGATATGTTTCTTAAGTGAAAAAATGCTGTCCCAGTAATCTGATTAATATGTGATTTAAAATTCAGGTTACAGTCAACAGTTACCCCTAAGTTCTTTACCTCCATCTTGACTTTTAATCCTAATGCATTAAGTTTATTTCTAATAACATCATTATATCCATTATTGCCAATCACTAAAATTTCTGTTTTCTCTTTATTTAGCTTGAGATAATTACTATTCATCCATTCTGAAACACAAGTAAGACATTGTGTTAGTGAATCAAGAGAGTTGGGGTCGTCAGGCGCTATTGATAAGTAAAGTTGTGTGTCATCAGCATAGCTATGGTAGCTTACTTGATGCCCCGAGATAATCTGACCTAACAGAAGCATTGTAAATCGAAAAGAGCAACAGTCCCAGGATAGAGCCTTGTGGAATGTCTTTGAAGTATAATTACCACAAGTTACAAGGAATCTTCAACCTGCTAGGTAGGATTCAAACCAATTTAAGACACTGCCAGAGAGGCCCACCCATTGACTAAGACGATATCTAAGAATATTGTGATCAATGGTATCGAATGCGGCATTCAGATCTAAGAGGATGAGAACAGATAAACAGCCTCTGTCTGCATTTACCCACAAGTCATTTACTACTTTAAAGAGTGCAGTTTCTGTGCTGTGATTTGTTCTGAAACCCGACTGAAACTTATCAACAACAGCATGTTTATTGAGGTGGTCATTAATCTGCATAACGACTGCCTTCTCTAGAATTTTACTTAAGAAAGGCAGGTTAGGAATAGGTCTAAAATTTTCAAAAGCAGAGGAGTCAAGATTATTTTTCTTGAGCAAGGGTTTAACTACAGCAGTCTTAAGACAGACTGGAAACACCCCCGTATGTAATGACGAGTTTACTATGTCAAGAATACTATCAATTAGCATGCCAAATACTTCTTTGAAAAAACATGTTGGTATTGGGTCGAGGATGCAGGTGGAGAGTCTCAGTTGAGAAATGATTTTATATAAATCATGTAAATCTATCCTGGTGAAATTTGTTTAAAATGGAGTACCAGGGTTTAAGTGCTTCAGTATTGGGGAGATGAACTATATTAATTTCAAACAATATTAAAAAATAAACAATTATTATATCACTGCCTTGTTATTAGTGAGAGCCAACATTTGAAATTAGAACATTAGGAAAATTTTGATGAGAACAGGCTATTTAGCCCAACAAGCTAGTCCTGCTTGCCTACATTGTACAAAATGACATCCTCTAAAGTCCTACACTTCTCCAGACTACTTGGTAACTATTCCACATAGCTATAGTTCTTTGCATGAAGAAATGACTTGCTGATATTTGTGCGAAATATGTCTTTAATAAGTTTTCTGCTGTGTCCCTGTGTTCTTGTTGTAGATTTTATTTTAAAGTAACAACTAGGATCTCATGTACTAATTCCCTTTCATAATGTTAAACACTTTAATCATGTCTCCTCTTAATCCCCATTTGCTTAAACTGAAAAGGTTCAACTTCTTCAATATCTCCTCATAGCCCATACCTCATAGTTGTGGAATCTCTAGGGCTGCTATGTCTTTTTTGTAATATGGAGACTAAAACTGAACACAGCACATAAGGTGAGATCTCACTAGAGTGTTATATGTCTTAGTCATAACCTCCCTTGACCAGTATGCTACCCATTGTGATATTTTATCTAACATCCTATTAGCTTTCTTGATCACTTGTACTCTGTAGATACTAAAGAACCCACTATGACTTTTAGGTCCATCTCATAAGGTGTACTTTCAAGTTTCACAATTTCCATTGTATATTCAATTCTAACACTTGTGCTTCCTATATGTAATACTTTACGTTTACTTACATTAAATTTCATCTGACACAAATCTGCCCAGGCGTGTATGCTGTCCCAGTACCTCTGTAACAAATTAGCTGATTCAACATTATCTACCCTTCCACCTATTTAGGTATCATCTGCAAATGTAAACAGGTTATTGAATGTGTTCTTGTTGATTTTGTTTATGTATAATAAAAAGAGAAGCAGACCCACTGCTGGTCCCTTTTAACATCACCCAATTCTGGAAAAGTCCCACTCACCATAACCTTTGCTTCCCATGTTTTAGCCAAATCTGCCCCCAGCTACAGACTGCACCCTCTTCTTTTAGATTGAATGGAAAATGTTGGGACCTTGAGTGATTTCTCACTAGTGACATTTTTATAATTTTAAATATATTTTTTAAACTTAAAAGAAGTACCAAAGATTTTACATATTTATTATCAGAAGAAATGAGCCTTATACTCATACATAATTTTAAATTGTTGTTTCTTTTATTGATCATAGGCAAATGATATAAAAAAAATATAATAGATGCTAAAATAGTAACTTATGCATCATTTAGTGATAGTCATAGTTGGACGGCCTTCCAAATTAATTTTCTAATATTGTATTCATCCATTTTACATTGCAGTTTTGTAAATGCCAATTTACATATAAATTGTTTCTGAACCTTTCCCCCCTGGCATTCTCACAACATAACAAATCTGTCAGTCAGATAATGAACAGTGATTTGAATCTAATGTTTAACATCTGTATGCGTGGCCTGAACATAGCAAATAATAATATTTATAATATAAACAACCTTATTTAGTTCACTAAACTGTAACTATTCAGCACGATTGGCTTGTGTCTACAAAAATGGTTAAATAAACGCATGCTTTTATTTTTACCCAGCAAGCGGAGAAGCTTTTGAATGGAATTGGAAAGAGAAGCAGGTGTTCAGTTTTTCCCTGATTCCTGTAACTGCCCAATAGAGATTAAAATGTTTTCTGGGTTTTTTACTTAGTAAATGTACAAAAAAGCTACAGTTTTTAGTATATGTGACATCTGAATGTTAATGCTGAATAACAAATGGGAAAATCAAATAATACACAACATTCTCAAGCCTACTTAAGTCAATTAAGAGTTTTGGTGTCCACAGTCTAGCCACATGGTGCCAAGATCAAGGAAAGAACCAACAGACAACAGTCCATCATAAAGCCAACTCAAATGGGGCCAGTTAGAATATGGGGCCATATATACAGTATATACTAGCTGTGTAAGGCTGTGCTGTAAAAAGCCTGGGGTCCTAGAAACTATTGAAATCGTCTGAAGAAAAATTGAAATGTAGAGATGTCAGGTAATTGAAAGGAACTACTCTGGGCATCTCTCTCCTAGAAGGATTAATTTTGCCGATGTGCATGCATCACTTGTGCATTAGCAGCAGAAGGAAAATTAAAAGGGATACAGTGTTGCCGATGTTAGCAGCTAAGCAACTTTGTCTTTCTTCGCTTTGCTGACATACTGGCCTCGCTTGTGTTATTAGCGTGTGAGTTTCTGTTTCCTTGGAAGTGGAGCCCTTACCCTGACTTCACCTCTCACTTCCAGGCCAGACAGACAGACACACACACTTCCACATGTAGATGTTTATATATAAGATATGCAGGATATAGTGAAACGCTTGTAGTGCTGACAAAATTACAATTTAGATTTTTTTTTGTAGATTTAAGTGTTTTAGGCATTCCTTTCTCTGTGTGTGTGTCAGGATGGGAGTAGATGTGATCATCTAAAAAACAATTACTTAGTCTAAATAAAAATGGACTTACCTTAGTTATTAGCACTGGAAAATACCAGGCATCTACAGAAGTTATATTGAGCAAAAATGTTCCAGTAGATTCAACACGACAGTTATAATGATTGAAAGTAGCAGAATTAGGGAGGGAAAGTATACATTGTTTGGGCAAGATATACTATAATTCTTCAATTTTATTGAACATTGTAATACATTAGTCTTTATGAAGGGAACGTAGTGTTGGACATATTTTTTTAGCCAATTAAGGGCACACTTTAGGAAACACAGACATTATACATTCTTCTGCTATTTGTAGAACACAGGTCCTGGCTTAAAAACCAGGGTCAGACACACTTATTGTCAGCTACAAAGTCTCAGTCTCCATGTTTGGGTCACTCGCCAGATTGTAGCTTTCCTCCTTCACCTAATAAGATGGCCTCCAAGTTGAACAAAGGACCATAATTCAACAATGGTAACATTGATGGACAGAATTTCACAACAATTGTCTACCCAAAAGATTGGGTTATGTGCACCCCAGAAATGCCAGGACCTGTACTCCTTCCTTTATAAACCCTTGTAAGACCCTAACTTATTGCTGTTGTCATCAAGCTTATAGAGCGTGGCCACAACAAGTTTGATGCAATCTTATTACTCCAAAGGGCAACTGTGATAGACTTGTAAAGTGGAATACTTGTCTGCATGGATTTGAACAAAGTCACCATTAGTCCAACTTTGCTGAGGAATAGCAAGTGCACAAGCAAAAGTGAGACAACTACGTAAAAGGCACCCATTTAGCTGATTGATCACCAGCAAACTCAGCAACTCAGGGCAATGTGCACATAAAACCCTCAAAGAGAAACTGCAGCACTGCCTATACTAGAAGTTGAATCCAAAAGTAAAATGAAGGAGACGGGCTCATGAGCAAAGAAAGGAAGTGTGCTTAAGATTCTTTCATGTGTCTGAAAAAAGCTGACAAGAAAAAGAGCAAAGTATTTCTCATCTCAAACCTTAAGTACTATATTGATTAGGAGAACTATTTACTGTACTTTAATAGATAGAATAAAGTCAACTAATGTATTATGGTACTGGTGTCACTGTAACTGAAAGGTAAAAAACTTGTGACTAATATGAGGTTCATCCTAAATCCAGTAATAAAGTGCCGAACAGCATCTCACAAGCACAGTGCGGATGTTAACTGTGAGCAAAGAAATGCCACAGCACAACCACAAGAAGCTTAATAACTAGCCAATGCATTTATCCATCAACATGAATTGAAAGATCAGAATTCAAAAGTTATGTCCTTTTTCTATTGCAGAGAAAAGTTTAATGAAGCTTTTTTAATTTTTTATTTTGTGTTGTTGTCTATATCCATCTATCTATTGTAACAATTTGTTGTCCAAGACATCATAAAGGTTTGGGGCAGCCACCTGTATATTGTTTTTGCCAGCTGCAAAACGATTTTAAATCAGAAGCACGATGTGCATATCACAGAGTCCAAAACAGAACTGATTACAATAACCCAAGATGGAGGCTTTAAAGGCCAGTAGAGGAAATGATGTTAATCAAAATGGCCAGAACCAGAAATTACATCAGCACAGGGGCCGGCTTCGGAAATGACCTCAGCGCACTCTGCCACCCCCTGGTCATGTAATTGTGTTTTATTACAATTATTCAGAACTTTTAGCTACCTCTCACTCGCACTTGTGTGACACTATCTATCTATCTATCTATATGTGTGTGTGTATATATATATATATATATAGAGCAGCATTAATCACAAGTGATGGGTTGAATGTCTGTGGAATATGAGTTAAATCTGAAGTAGCCAGAGAAAACTGATAAAAACACATGGAGAATGTGGACAAGCTGGGAAGTACTCTGATGTAAGACAGTGACCATAAACCAAAAATATTGTCCTTGTAGAATTTTCATGTTCAACCCCTTGTCGGCATAGATTTTCCTCTTGCTACATGGGTTTTCCTTCCTCATCCCCATAGACATGGATATGGGGATAGTTGGCAATTTCAAATTGGTCCTTCTGAGAGTGTGCACATGCGTGGGTTGTGGCACCAGGCTGGGTGTTACCTACCTTGCTCTGTCCCCCATGATCCTGAACTGGATTATGTCGGTTTCAGAATGGGATGAGATAGCAAATTTGCACAGAAATCAACTGATGTATAGCGTGTAAAAGATCTTTACAACTTGCCTAAATAAAAACACTAACAAAACTAGAAAAAATTACCTTTAATGATAAATATTTCTGTTGTCTCTCTTGAATTATTAAATACAAACCACAGTTTGCATTTGGTCGCACATCAAACCACCTTGTTTTTCCTCCACGTGTACTGAACCAGACCAGTGGAGATTTTCATATGCTTTTGTATGAGTTTAAAATGCTTTAATTTTACAGTACTGTCATAACTTAAATTTAATACATTGCAATACATTTTAATAAGCAAGTTAGTGTAATATTCAGTATTTAATGGGCAAGAAGAGAAAGATTGAGTTTAATATTCCAGAAATCAAGTACAATAGATTATAAGTAAAACCTTGTGAAAATCATTAAGATAACCTGCTTTAGATTCAGTTTTCTAGATGATAATGAAACCAACAGCATTGCATTGTGACTCAACGCAGAGACACTTGTTTTATCTTAATGTCAGTCATGACTAATTTTTTTCAGTTTTACTTCATTCACACTAATGACTCATTCTGTCTTGTCAAGCTGCATACATGTTTGTGATATTTTTTAAATTTTAACTGTAAAAGATAACACAAAGAATGTATATTAAATACGTAATATAAATGAGAAATAAAAAAAACTGTGGCAAACCCCCTTCCCTTCGATGCATAATTCTGTGAAAAAATGAAATGAAAAATATGAGAAGCTGAGAAATATTATAAGCTTTAAAAGAAGGATGTGTAAAATTAATGGACCTATTTTAAAATACCTACAACTAAGATCAATAATGAAGGGATTCTGACAATAGATGTTTAGTGTCAAACACTCAAGCTCAGGTCAGGTGTACTGACTACAAAATGGACAGTAAGTTCAAAATAGAGAAGGGTAGTGAGGATCAGGAGAAAGAATGGAGTAAAAAGGGTAAAGCAAGGGTCAAACTCATAAGTCAAAAGAGATTCATCACAGCCAAATCGCAAACCACATATCAAAGTCAAAAATCTAAATATGTGTCAAGAAAACAGTAATTCAAATTGTCAAAAGCAAATGTGCTACATTTGATCCAGTCTCAGATAATGAATGACTGTTTAGGGGACACATATGCCAACGTGCTTAATGACATCATAAGAAAGAATTCCATAGAGAGGATTACATAAACTCTGTTAAAAAAGGTATCAGAAAAGATGGTAAAAATTAATGAACTTTAAAATGAAAGCTCAGATTAAAATTCGGATTATGGAATTAGGTTCTTTGACTACCAAACCCCCCAAAATAACACCAAAACTAGTTTTCCAGCTTCAAGGAAGCCTGAGAAAAGTTTAAAAAGAACACCAATCATAGCATCAGGTATCCTATCTAATCCTGCCAACCATCCTTTTTCTAAACTCACAGTTTTCAGAACAAAGCAGTAAGGAATAAAATCCTGTCACTGTGACAATAGGAGCCTTCTCCATGAGTTGTGGGCGGGGCTAGGCAATATCCTGGGAGGTCTTCTCAGAACTGTGGAGGAGAGAGAAGAAATGTTTACTGCTAGTGCCCCCTCTCATACCAAAGTACCTTAATACCTTCTTGGAGCCTGGAAGGTGGTTCCCAGGCTTGCATGCATGACACAAGTGATTACTTCTACTGTAGGTAAATTCAGAACAGCCATTAGCTTTTAAACTTTAAAGAAAAAAAGTGACGCTCTTTGGCTAGATTTATAATAGCTTATCTTCAAGTCCTTTGAGAAGGGTAAGATCCATGGAGAAAAAAATGGGAAACTTTACAGAATAGGCATGGTACCCGCCATTCTGTCTCTCTTGAGTTGTCCACCCTGAAATAGCAGAGATGTGGCACAAACACACAACACTGTGGTTATAAGCCACCAAAACTAATTCTGCACCAATGCCAGCAGAAAATATATTTTTCTCAGTCACTCCTGTGCAAACCACTGACCACAGAACACCTTGTACTTTTTAACACAAAACTACACATACTCTACATGTGAACAAGATATGACTGTTGATTTAGTTATCCAATTATGCAATTTATTCCAACTTTGTTGTCATCTATTTCAGTTATGGTCACTTAAATTTTAAAGGGGGATGAGCTGGGCCAAATGGAACTTGTTAACCATGTCTTGTCTCTACCTCCATCCATAATGACAAACGTTATTGTATCAAGTAATAATCACGTTAAAAATATAGCCCATTTAGAAAACGTAATGGTGTTGGGGGCATATGTGTTTAATGGTTCACTCTGCTGCTACTGAGAGATGAAGGTTTATAATAGAAATTATGACAGTGGTGCACTATCATAAGCACATTAGAAGTTTAGTCACTGGTAGAAATTTGTTTTTCATTGAGATTACAGTCAATTTTAATCAGGGGTGATCAGAATGAATATCAGCAATATGAATAAGAACATTCTGTTACATTTAATACTCTGCAGAATCTGTACCTCACAGGACCTGACCACAAACAGCAGGTGAACTTAATTAAATTCTGTAAAATTGTACTTCAAACAATACATTCAGTTCTTAATATAACAATCTTTTAATTGTGCTCACTTCATGAAATTGCACGTTCATTGCAAAAGTTAACTTTTTCTTCCTGTCTATCTGAAGTTACATGGTATATTTTTGAATGTGAGGCTACACATACTGAAGCCAAGGTATAAAAACCATTGCAAGATCATCCACTGCAAAGCACAATCACAGCCACTTAATTTTATTTTTTAATTTGACATATTACTTAATGGGTTCGAGGTGCTTTGCTGGAAAAAAACATTAATTAATAAATACAAAATAGAGCAGATGATGGTATATCAAAATCAGGATATCACAGATGCCCGTAATCCAATATTTTCACAGTTACTTCATTTTAGGAAATTCAGCATCTGTCCAAAATAGAGAAATCGTCATTGTAACAGTGACTTCTAGTCTGGCCTGTTTTTTTTTTTTTTTTTAACACATTCCCCAAAGCTCTCCAGGCATTTTCTTCCTTCATATTTCCTAAAGATATATGTGTTTTGTTAACTGACAGTGAACTGTAAACAAGGAATGAGTCCACCCTGTAAAGAATCAGCATTCTATGCTGGACTTGTTCATAAGCAGTGAATTAAGATAGCAAAAGAAATATTCACTCTATGTATAAAAGACCAGGCTTAGTTTCCAAAGTATTGCAGAGTTTTGACTCCAAAATTAACTTTACGTCTTTCCCTGCAATCATGTTCTGGAAAGCAGGTTTAAAAAATAAATGGATGGATCAATCTAAACTTGCTTGGACCAGTCTCTCTGCTATCAAGATAGGTTACCATTAGACTTTCTGTGTTAGTAAACGTTAACACATTTATTATATGTTTTGCTTGATAAATTAGTTTTTTTACCTGCCATTTTTTGAAAACATGAATGAAGCACAAGTGACAAACATGTTACATAACTTGCTCATAAAACAGAACTTGGATAAGTAAGCACTATGATAAAGCAAAGAATAGCAACCATATTTACTCAGCATCGTCAAAGTCTGAAACCTACCAATCTCTTTCATGTGGCTGCTTTTTAATTAGAAACTTTTAAACAACTTTCCATTTTGCCCTCAGCTAATTTGCATTAGACTACATTACAGCACTTTCGATTTCATCCATCTTAGAAGAAGAAGAAGAAAAAGAATAACGAAGAATATGCATAATAAGTATCAAATTTCCTTTAATTGCATTCTTTCTAAGACAGAATGATTCATCGAGGCTTAAAATGAGGTTCTTATCCATTTGCTTGAAGTTCATTTTTGTCTTTAGAGCTTGTTTTACATTGAAACTGCGCATTTTAGCTCATTAGGTATCTGATGTCTTGCACCACACAATGCTGCATGCATGCATATATATATATATATATATAAATATATATATATGTGTCTTTTATTTTTATGGCCTAAAGACTTTATGAATACTTAACTTATCTCATTAAACATCAATTGGGATTGTTGATGCAAACTTTTTATAGTGCAATTATGCTGAACTAAATCCTTAATTGTAACTATTAAAATATCTGCCTTTTCAAATTAACGATATCATTAATGCACTACAAGTAAATTTGAATGCTTTCATTGCTGTTGATTTTCTCTGATATACAATTCTCCCTTTAGATTTCACTATTAGTGGCCCATTGATGCCAAGTTCCATACTAGCATTCAGTGATGCTGGACCAGGCGCTAAAGTCATAATTGGTTAATTAATAACACAAAGAGAATGGATGACTGAAAAAAAATTACATTTCCAAGGCATTTCGTAGAGTTAACGTCTCTGCAGTTGATAGTGCTGTGATAGTCTCTGATGTCCAGCAATCTAAAATTCTGGATTAATAAATGTACCATCAAAGGAGGTATTGGATTTTAGAAATTCATTACTGATAATGGGTTAGATTAATGAAAGTTCACACAACTTTATTTTTGTTTAAACGTAAATTACCAAAATATAGCTTTTTAAATGTATAAGTATTACAGTGAAAAGTTAGAAGATTCAAATATTAACACCCAAAAGCATCCTTTACATAAAGAACTAGCATTACATCTATTAGCACAGGATAAATTAGTACATTAATTACAACATACGTTAAATGTTTCTTTGTTGTGACCCAACAGATTCTTATACAGGTTACATTTTTTAAGATTTGATCTGTATGATAACAGTTTACTCTTAAACTGTAGAAAGAAAAGGTCCATTTTAAACTAATCTATAATTTTAAGAAAATTTGGGTCTAAACATGTTTTTTAAATAGAGTTGTAATGTTTGCTTTGAAGAGATCAATGATAATGTCTCTTAATTATACCTTATTAATTATGATCAGATTTGGTTGTAAAATTGCTGAAATCAATCAAATGGATGCAACTGACAAGTAGAAGGCTTAATTTTAGAAATTGTCAGAATTTCAATAATCTTGTGCTGTTATTTTCCTTATTTTCTACTTATTTTTCTCCATCTTGATGGCTTGCACCGTTAACATTGTCATTGGCACCATTTCATATTGACATTGCCATGACCTTCTGATTTCTAAGGTGGTACCCACACTTGCAGTGCATTTCATGACATCAGAATGGTTGAGTTCTTTAAATCTCAAACATATTCAGTTCAGTGTGCATTGTGTTTCAAGAAAAGGTAAAATACATGTTGCATAAAGTACTGTCACAAGCATGTTCTTGGGAGGCAATTACCTGTTGAGCCACAGGTTGGCGCTGTGTCCTAATGCCTTCTTTCTTTCTCCCTCTGCAGAATAGAAGATTGACAGCTATTTCACTGCTGACATCACTTCCTCCCTCCTGAACCCACCCCCTCCTGCCGGGATCCCATATGACCAGAAGGTCAGCCATGTTTGAATTAGTTCTGCATTGGACTCTTGTCTGAAAAGATTTTATTTTAATTTTTGTAAAAAAATCCTTTCTTTTTTGATTAATTTTCATTATACAGCATCACAGGCATGCCCTGGACCTTTTCATGTTTGCTTCTTGTTTTACAGTACTCAAAAGACATACTTGAATAAGACTACAGATATCTTGCTATAAAGTGACTCATGTAAAAGTTAAATTTGCCCAAGAGTAAACTACTGAAATAGAAGTTTTAAAACATCTGATATTAAGTATGCTTAAGTTCAAGTAAATTGATTTCTCCACATTTATATCTCTCCGTCTTCAAAACCTGCTTATCCTGAGCAGGGTCACAGGGAAACTGAAGCCACGCATTGCAAGCAAGGCAGGAACGATCTCTGTAAATAACTGAGACTGGGACTCTTTGTCACCAGCGTCCCACACCACCCTGTTCTGCTGGCTGCTGCTAGGTGTACTTGGCACTAGCAGTGCACATTTGAAAATCATCCCAGAGCCTTTGTATAAACAAATTTTTCTAAAGCCAAGAAAGCTCATATTTTAGATAATTGACTGAGTTAAACATGGTATGTATTTGTGTAGTCATTTTTTTTCTGGTTTAGTATTTCAATAATGAAAGTTTCCAGCAAAGAACATCGGAGTAGAAATATGCATTTGCATTTGAAAATGTTGTGAAGCAAAATCAGAAAATTTTATACTCAAGTAAAGAATAAATATTCTCAAAACATACATACTAATGCAAATACAGGGTGGTCCAGATCTAATTATGTAGATCCAGATCATCTGGATGACTTTGATTTATGCGGTGATGATTCTAGTTCGGCACGAAGACGATTCTTCATGTCGTCAGTTCGCACACTTCTCGATGGTCTGGGATTTTTCGGGTGATTTTCTACGTAATAAACTTAATAAGTTTAGCATAATGAAAATTGCATAATTAGATCTGGACCACCCTATTATTGGTTAATACACAAAACAGGGTAAAATGTATCTTCAAGGTAAGGCTAGCTTCTTGAACACCTAATATTCTAGGGTTTACTTACTGTTTCTCATCTTCAGCTTGTCCTTTGATTTTCATTTATTTTATCCTTTGTGCTGTTCACTAATTTCTGCCCATAATGTAGCAAACTCCTGCTTTTTTTACTATAACTGGTCCGCGTCTCAGAATAAAAGGCCAGTTTTAAATAAGTATTCGCCGCACTTGCGGCTTATAGAAAGGGTGTGGTAGTGTGGCCGGGGCAGTTCTCAGCCGTGATGTGCTGCAGGCATTTTCTTGCTTATGTGCACACGTGAGGAATCGTCCACATCAGTAATTAATGCTGGGAGCTGCTAATCGCCACACCTGTGCCACTTCCCCATTACATATAGTAGGAGCGTGAGTGCAGAGGGGAGAGAAAAAGATTGAAAGAAAAGAACGGAGGTTAAAGGAGGAAGAAAAGGAGGAAGAAAAGGAGGCTGGAAGCAAAGAAGCTGGTATGTGCGTGCATGAGTGAGTGAATGAGTAAGTGAGTGGGTGAGCGAGAGCTGGCTCACTATAAGAAGGACAGGCAGCTGAGAAAAGTGAGCCCTAGCGGGGGTTTGGCTGGCACCTGGGGCAGTTTGATTGGGTTGATCCTGCTGAGCAATTGAGAGGAGCAGGAGTGACTGGAAGGTGGTTGGCTCGCCACAAAAGGCCACGGAAGGCAGCAAGAGTCAGATTTTTGGGATCGGAACCCCAGCATGAGCACCCTGGCCATTGGTGGAACCCAAGTCTTGGTACAGGTAGTGGTGTCGTATGGAGCCAGAGGACAGAAGGCAACTGGACATGGAGAAGATCAGCTGCAGGTAGGGCGACTCCCCTGGTGCATGGCCCAGATGAGAGAAGCAGGGGAGCCGCCAGCTGAGGAAGGTACTGGGTTTTATTTTTAAAGGACTGCTTCCAGCTATTGTTTTAACCTTGTTTTTATTGGAATTATTTTAACCTCTACATTTCACTTGCTTTTTATGGAGTACTTATTTATTGACATTTTTGAGTCACTGCACTATTTATTTGAACATTTTTTGCTTTTGACTGTTTTAAAATATAAGCACTTTTGTACCTTCCCCTTGCTTCATTGGTGTCCTCATTGTCCAGCTCATCTGGTTACATTACTGATGGTGTCAAGTTCAAGAGCTCCCGAAAAGTAACAACAGAGCATGGAGCTGAACCTGCATCATCACACACCATTAATCCTTACTTGTCACTTACTTGACATTCATCTTGCTCCATATGAATTGCTTTTATACAAGCAAAAATTTTTGCTTAACTGTGTTAAGATTCTGAATTTGTTTTTTTTTTTATTATATTTCATTTTTTTGTAAAATTTCACTCACATCGTTTATTTACTGTCTGTTTATGTTTTTGTAGCGTTGCTATTATTTTTGCCCTGATCTATTTTTCCACTAGCTTTCAATTAGGGATTTTAGGTGTGAAAAGAAGAGCCCTATTTAAATTGTTATTGCCCCTTGCTTTAGTATATGTTTGCCTCTTTAGCTAAGCTATTTGACTCCCTTTTGGTGCTTCCTTTTCCATTTAAAAGTGTGTTGAGCTCATCACTCAAAAGCTCTGTGCTCTTGTTTTAAGATTTTCTCTTGGTTTAGTCGACTTAGTTTGGTGTTTTTTTATTACCTTTTGTTTTGCTTATTTTGTGTGGAGTATTTTGTTTATTATTTTGTATTTTGTTTGTATTTAGAACATAAGAACATAAACATTTGACAAATGACTGGAGACCATTCAGTCCATCTATGTCTTTTATTTAGCTAATAGCTAAACTGCCCCAGTCTCTCATCCAGATTTTAAAGGTCGTCAAGCCTTCTCTTTAAACTCCTTATATCAGTAGTTTGTTCCAGAGTCATACAACTCTTTGTGTAAAAATGGGCTTACTGGCTTTAGTCTTTAATGAACTTCCTCTTAATTTCCACTGATGTCCTCAAGTAATTTCATACTTTTATCTAGAAATCTGTGATTACTTTTGAGTTCTGTATTTATTGGAGACTTTATAGATTTATTGTCGTGTCTCACACATGGAATAGAGATAACTCAATGCAGGGTAGCACTCACACAAAAGTAGCAATACCCGAGAGAGAACTCCAAATGAATTGCATCTATTTTGGACATAAACCAAAACAAAAAAAAAGGCAAAAGAATTAATAAAAAAAAACTTGTTTGCAATATAATTAACATTGGATATATTACCCTCAGTACCACAATACTCCAATGGTGCGAGCTGCCTTACACTGTACATACAGTCTGTGCTCCATACCAAGGGTGTACTATACAAACTGAAATGAACAAGCTTTTAATTGCCAAAATAAAACTCCCTTTTAAACCGGCAAAACAACAAAAAAGTCCTATAATACATTTGTGAAATTTTTCATTGTTGGATTTTTCTTTATTTCATTTAATACATCAAGTAACCCAGCCACAGGGGATGCACAAACCAATGTGTCTCTTTGCGTTGGTCCTAAGCCTGGATAAATGCGGTGGGTTACAACAGGAAGGGCATCCGGTGTAAAATTTTGCCAAATCAATATGTGGACAATAATTTTCGATGCCACGAATGGGAGCAGCCAAAAGAAGAAATTAAGTAAATATGAAAATTTTAGTTTAGTTTAGTTTAGCATTTTTGATAGTTCCTCTCCTTTTTTGGCCATTGCCTGTTTAAGTCTAATTGAGTCTTTAAGCCTTAGGCCCCTTTTTAGTGTTTAGACATGTATCACAATAAACTGCCACTTTTGTTGACTTTGAAATATGCTGCAGTGAAACATATAAATCTGAGTGTCATCCTTAATGAAATTTTAATCTTCATACAGAAAACAGTAGAAGTAACCTCAGTGTAGCTCTTGGCCAAGCTCTGAAAAAATTGAAAAGTACGCGCATGTGCCATTTAGTGGCTGTGTTTCAGTATGAGCAGCGTGGTCTGCTCCATACACACAAACACATACATACAAATGTCTTTTGTTTATATAAAGTATGATAATTAATGTTACAGCTTTAAGTTAAAACAGACAATGTTCACTTGAGAACACATTAAGCACAAAACTGGGCACTCTCTTTAAGGCACAGACTGAAAAAAACTTAATTGCAAATAGTGTCCTAAAGAAAGGTATCACAGGACTCTGAAGTACAAGCCCCGTCACCCACTCTTCTTATCTCAGTAGGGAGCATTTAAAACAGCTCAAAAGATATTCAACTTATATGCCCACTTCCCATTCTTTTCCAAAACTGATCATCCCCAATTTGACTACCGACACTATGTGTTAAATAGTACTGCTTTGAAGATAAAAACTGTTAACAAATGGTGTGCAATTCATTTATAAATTAAAATATACATATATTTTGTCTTGAATACTAGAAATAAAATGGAAACAAAAACTTTTATAAGAACTGAAATGTGTGTTTCTAAACCAGGGGGCTTAACCTTAATCATTGCCAGGACAGAACTGCAAGAAGTCATTCACCAAGATTCCACAATGCAACTAGAACCCAGATCCCAAGACAAGGCTGGGGGGGCATGACAGCCACTGTCAAAATGAAAAGGCAGGAGTCAATGCCAGACTAGTGAAACATGATGCTTTCTAATCGCACTTGCTCACTGATTGAATCCAATTTTTGGACAAAGCAGCTTGCATTGCTACACTGCAATTTATGAGGAGGGTGGATCCAAAAAACCAGTCAAGATTCTATGGCATCTATTATTTGATTGTAGTGATTATCAAAATATTAATAAGATGCAGTTTCAATTTTATTACATTTTTCAAATGAAATATATATATATATATATATATATATATATATATATAATAAACTAAAAAAGTATATTCAAGGCACAACAAACTGTTTAAGTAGACAAAATGAGTATCCAAATTCTCAACAGTTCCGATGACTATTTCCACTTGGATGATCTTGTCCGTCCTTGCCTCTAGACAGATATGAGTGCATTGTAGTTCACATAACTAGGAATCATTGGTAGAGAAATTTACCTTTGTAGACTGGTTACTAAACCATGGGAACAAAAGCCACCTCGTGATTAAATTACTGTCGGTAATCATTACATTACACCAGTTGATTGAGATGTGAGTAAAGGCAGCCGGTTGCACTGGACCTCTTTTAAAAGCAGTGAGAGTGATCCTCTTCACTCTCAACCCAAAGAAACTTTACTTCTATGACCGTACATTGTACATACTAGGAGTACATCTTTTATTTAATCCTTGGATTAAATGTCAAAAGGAAAAGCTGGTGTGAGAGATCTAGCTTGCTCCTTTGTCATACTGTATATTCTCAATGAAAAACAGATGGCTTTTCACTACATATAGCAATTGCTGTTACAGTCATAATCACTGTCATCATAAACTGTACCAGGATAATGTCACTGGCCTCCTCTGATTAATAACTGTTTTCATATTTGTTGAATGGAAAATATAACCCTTTATTACAAGATGTTTGACTGTTCCTGTGATTTGTAATCTCTTTTGGGGATAAGTTGGCAATTCAATCTGAGAATAAATTGATGGACCCAGGACGGTATGACTTGCACTGTACTATGTGATGATATTAAGGAAATGTTAAAGCTGAAAAGACTTTCAGCTTGTTGGAGTACAGCCGACATGTATGACTAATGTCACCATCTGTGCAGATTTATCACTAATTATTCCCAGATAAACAACAAATGCAGGCATCTTTCTGTAAAACAACACCAATGATGCAAAATTATGTCGCATGGGCTACTTTATCTTGCAGTTCACATAAAAACATTGGCTTCACATTCTTTTTAATATTATTTTCAAAGCTGTTCTTAATTACAAGGCTCAAAATAAAATATTTCACACTGCCAAGATCTCTTAAAGTTCATCTTCAGTGCCATACAACAAGCTTTTTTGGAAGTAATGAAAAATAAGAAGTGCTTTAGAACAAACATT